>NC_056739.1:789624733-789638505 GCF_019279795.1 Protopterus annectens
TTCCCCTCGTCAATGGCCTTGGTGACTGTTTCAAAGAAATCAACCAGGTTTAAAAGGCAGGATCTGCCCTTAAAAAAGCCGAACTGGGTAGGATCCAGTGTTTGTAAGTCCCCAATATCTTTATTTATGAGGTCCATGATGATCCTTTCCATAGCTTTGCAGACCAAGCTAGTCAGGCTTATGGGGCGATAGTTTCCAGGATCCGTTGAGGCACCACCTTTATGGAGAGGGACCACTGTTGCTGTACGCCACTCTTTGGGCACATATCCTGTAGTAAGGCTGAGATTGAACATTAGTTTTATGTTTGGGTTTAGCTCTTCTTGGAGTTCATGTAGGATGCAGCCCGGGACACCATCTGGTCCCATTGATGCTGTGTTTTGCTTTGGAGAGGCGGCTCTTACCTGAGCATCTGAGATGTCATGGGGCAGCACTCTGCTGGGATAGATATTTGCCCTTTTGGTGGGGAGGGAGAAGTTTGCGCTGAACCTGTCAGCTATGATGTTGGCAATGTCTGTGGGTTCGGTGTATTTTTTGTCATTTTGGACTAATTCTGAGCATATCTGGGAATTACCACCCAGGTTCCTAACATAACTAAAAGAAAGCCTTGTGATTATCCTTAGTGTCCTGTGCAATTTTTCTCTCGAAGCTAGCCTTAGACAATTTTATGTGTGCCCGTAGTTTTTTGCTAATACTGATCGGTGATGCCTTCCCTTTTTGGGATTTTGCTCTATCATTTAGTAGCTTCCTCCTTCTATTGTATAGTTTGTTTATGGCTGGGGTCCACCAGACAGTACGTCTGCCTTTGGAGGATTGGGTGTTGGTTTTATTTGGGATCGCATGATCCATGCATTCCTGAAGGTGTTCATAGAATGCGTTTATAAAGGATTCTGCGGTCTGGGCGTATTTTCCACAGGCCCGGGGCTGAAGGATTCCACCTCAGTTTTGAGGAGTGTGAAATTTGCTTTAGAGAAGTTTTTCACTGTGGTTTTCTGGGCAGGGGGGGGGTCTGGATGTGAATATCCAGTGAGATTAGTTTATGGTCTGATCTTACCAGTGAGGGATACACTTCTGGTCTGGAGCATAGAGTCTCCATGTTGGTGATGATCAGGTCCAGTATGTTTTCCCCTCTTGTGGGAGTGGTAACAAGTTGTTCCATAGCATTTGAGTTTATAAATTCTAGGAACCTTTGGGCTAGGGTGTTGGAGCTAGAGTAATGCTCCCAGTCTATGTTTGGATAGTTGAAGTAGCCCAATATAATGGTGTTTGGAGAGACCTTCATATTTTCCAGTGTTCTCAGGAAGGCCGAGTGGGGTTCCTGGGTTTGGGAGGGTGGTCTGTAGCAGGCTGTAAACTGGAAGGCAGTTTTACCCACTGTTAGTTGCACATGGATAGTCTCTGATGCTTCGTGCTTTGCCACCAACCTGGAGGTGTGGGTATCTTTGATGAATATCGATACTCCCCCTCCTTTTGTGGTTCGGTCCAAGTTTTGGGGCCGAAAAGCATGGTATGAGGTATAACCTGGTAGTGCTGGGGTGCTCTCGGGAGCCCTGAACCAGGTTTCTGTTACTGCACAGATATCGATGTTCTCCATGCTAAGGAGAGTTTAGAGTGCGTGCATCTTGAGGTTTAGACTTCTGGCGTTGAGTAGCATTACTCTTAGATGTCCTTCAAGGATGCATCTGCAGTCCTTACAAATGGGTTGTCCTGTCGTCAGGCAGCCCTTCGGTCGGCCGGATTCCAAAGTCTGGGTCTGGCTTCGGCTGGTGGCGCACTTCACCCGACGTCATTGCGGCAGTTTTCGGGTATAAAGGCATCAGCCGACGCCATTTTCCCCAGTCTTTCCTGCCGCGTGGCGCCCGAAGCAGAAGCTGTTCGCAAGTGCCGGTCGGTCAGATCCAGAGATTACTACTACCGAATACTACTTCGAAGACTTCTATAAAGCTAAGTACCCGTTGGGGACTCTTTCGTGCCTCAGCCGATGTCAGAGAAAGTTAATAACTGTTTATCTTGTGGGAAACAAATACCTCATAAAGATTTCCACTCCTATTGCATACATTGTTTAGGCCCAGACCACGACGTAGCAGCTTGTCTAGCCTGTGCTTTTAACCGCGGACGCTGAGGCGTCGCCGACTTTGCTGAACAGATTTTCGGCTCCGATTTTGCCTACATTATGCCGCCGGATCCTCCGACCACGCAAATAACTAAAACGCAAAGAAAAGGACCGACTCTCGCGGTCCGCGGTTTCGGCTGAAACCACGGCCAAGCAATCCACGAGTGTCTCGGTTTCGGCCGAAACCGAGCAAGCGGTTCTTTCTTCAGCCGATAACCTGCCTTCTACCGAGGCCTCTTCTATTCTGGTAGAAACGGCTTCTGAAATCCAGCCTTCTGTTGGGATTTCACAGGATTTATCAGACACCATCCCACTAGATATTTCTACTCCTGCACGTGGAGCTGCTAAGCCTCCTCCAGCTATGTCTATTAAGGCCTTTGCCAGGGCTAAAGCAGCCAAAACTTCCAAACCAGTGCCTGCCAAGCCCCTCACAGGCCCAGCACCAGCTCCCATATGCTTTCTTTGGCACAGGATCTCATCACTTTAATCCGTGGATCCCAGCCTCATCCAGACAGGGCCTCTCTCCCCCCTCCAGAAAAGAGGCCTAGAGCAGAGCCCCCTGAGCCAGTAGCCACAGATGATTCTTCTGATGATTCAGAACATTCAGATCCTCCTGAGGCTTCTTATTCTCCTTACAAAGACTCCGATGCTGAGGAGTCCATCCCTTCAGCCTCTCCTCCTGAGGAATTTTCCTTTGGGGAAACCTTGCATGCTATGAGGGAACAATTCCAGTGGCAGGGCCAAGATTTCTCAGACTCAAGAAAAAGGCTTAGGACCTTTCTACACTTACCACAGCATAGGCCTTTAGCTATTCCTCCAGTTCTATCTGTTGTTGATGATGCATTTAATGATGCTTGCACTTCTCCTGATACTTTACCTCCGGCTCCTGCTAAACCAGATAGGTACTACAGGGTACTCATCACCACTTATATAAGGCCCCTTTTGCAGATCCAGAGACTATCTCTCAGGGCCCTAAAGCTGTAGCAGCTACTTCTTCTAAAACCCTCCTTCTGAAAGGGATTCCAGGTCCTTAGAGATGGGGTAAAAAAGTTTACACCTCTGCTACTTTGTCAGCTAGAGCTTTGAACTGCCAATTTCATATGATTCAATATCAAGAGTTTATGCTTGACCAATTGACTAAAAAGCTGTCCTCTGAAGAATCTTTAGATAAAAAGTATGTTCAAGAAATGTTACATAACATTCAGCAGGTTAGTAACCATTCTTTAAAATGTGGCTATGATGCACTGGAGGCTTCCTTTAGATCAGTCATGACGGGCACAGTTATCAGGAGGCATGCATGGTTGAAAGAACAGGCATTACCAGACCATATCAAATCTAAGCTTTTGGATGCACCTATGGACAAGGTCAATTTATTTGGTGCCCCCGCACAGCAGGTTCTGAAAAAGATGGAAGAGAAAGCAAAATCTGTGCAAACAGTAAAAGATTTCTTACAAGTTCAACCTCCAAGGTTTAGCAGGAATTGGCCCTCCAAGAATTGGTCCTTTCCGGAGTCCTCTAAGGCACAAAGAGGCAGGAATAGGTGCTCTAGAGGCAGAAACCAATCCAGAGGTGCCTACAAGGGTCGCCAGTGGCAGGGTAACAACCAACGAGGCACGGACACAGCCACCACCACTACAACAACTCAATCACAGTGACTTGGCGGTGGCACCGCCTACCAGGGAACAACTACAAGCACCCTTAGGCGGAAAGCTAACCTTATTTTCAAGAAACTGGCACTGCATTACAAGAGAAAAATGGATTTTGCAAACTATAGACCAAGGTTACAGGTTCCATTTCCATACTCTACCAGGAAAGAGAGGAATGCCAAACCTACCACCTACTCAAAGGGCAGAAGCTCTAAAGCAAATATCTCAACTATTAAGAATGAGAGCTGTGGAAAAGGTACCATCTATGGAACAAGGAAAGGGATTTTACTCCAGGCTCTTCCTGGTACCAAGAAAAGAAAACAAATGGAGGCCTATTCTAGATCTCTCCGCTCTAAACACATTCCTCATTGTTCCAAAATTCAAAATGCTGACTCTACAGCAGCTTCTTCCCATGCTGGGCAAGGAGTCTTGGCTGGTAACTCTAGATCTCAAGGAGGCATACCTGCACGTCCCCATAAGACCAATTTGCAGAAGATACCTCAGATTTCTTGCAGGATCAGAGCATTATCAATTCTCAGCATTGCCCTTTGGCTTATCTACTGCACCCAGAGTGTTCACGAAATGCCTGGCATCAGTAATCGCTCATTGCAGACTTCAGGGAATTCAAATCTATCCCTACCTGGACGACTGCCTGATACAAGCGGACAACAAAAACAAGTTAACAGAAGACTTACAAAGAGTCATCTACCTGCTACAAGCCCTGGGATACACAGTCAATACAAAAAAGTCAAGGCTGATTCCATCCCAAATAATAACCTTTCTGGGTGCAGAACTGGACACATCAAAACAAATGGCATTCCTAACTGCAGAAAAGAAAGAACAACTTCCTCTCTACTTCTTGGCATTAACAAAGCAGAGCCATCTAACTGCAAGAAAAGTGTTACAAGCTCTAGGCTTCATGGCATCCTGCATAATTCTGGTCCCTCATGCCAGGCTTCATATGAGAAAGCTACAGTGGTACCTAAAGAATTTGTGGTCTCAGCACAAGCACAGCCTGGAAACCAAAATTCCAATGATCCAATGTCTGAAGCAAGAGTTCTTATGGTGGGCTCAGGCCTGTCAATCAAACACAGGACTGCCCTTCAGCAAAAGTCATCCAAGACAAACTATCACGACAGATGCCTCAGACCTCGGTTGGGGGGCACACATAATGGGCAAGTGCATTCAAGGCCTATGGACTCAAGACCAACTGCATCTGCACATAAATCTAAAAGAAATGATGGCAGTAAAATTGGCAATCCAGGCATTCAGACCTCTTCTCCACGAAGGCCAGCTGTTGATAAGGACAGACAACACCACAGTTATGTGGTACATCAACAAACAGGGAGGCACACACTCATACCCCCTATGCCGGCTGGCACTAGACCTATGGGGTGTGGCTCTGGGTTACAACCTTCAGTTACGGGCAATTTATGTACCAGGGAAGGAAAACATTCTAGCAGACATATTAAGCAGAACTATAACAGATGCCCACGAATGGATGCTGCATCCGGACATTTTCAAAGCCATCACAAGAAAATGGGGATTACCACAAATAGACTTGTTTGCATCCCCATACAATCACCAGTTGAAGAAATTCTGCACAAGGACTTACCACCCACTTGCTTGGAAGGTGGACTCCCTATCCTTCAGCTGGAAAAGCCTGACAGCATATGCATTCCCACCACTTCCTTTGATGCACAAGGTGCTTCTCAAGATCAAAGAGGAACGTCCGAGGATCATTCTGATAGCCCCAGACTGGCCAAGACAACATTGGTACCCACTACTAAGGAGCATGTCCAGGGAACAAATATGGAAACTACCACTGATCCCATTACTGCTGACACAGAACAACTACAACATTCTGCATCCAAGCCTAAAAACTCTGCAGCTAACTGCCTGGAACATTACATGACAGAAATTAACCCAAATTTATCCCAAAGGGTTAAAGACATAATCCTGGAGGCTCGTAGACCTTCAACAAGAAAGAATTATGCAGCAAAATGGAAAGATATCTCATCTGGAGTGCTGCAAAAGGGCAAGACGTGACACTGGTGAACATAGCCAACATCCTGGAGTACTTGGCTGAGCTCTACCACACAGGCCTGTCCTATTCCTCCATCAAGATACATGCATCAGCTATTTCAGCACAGTACAGCTTGGATCCTCCTGTCTTCTCGCATCCTCTGCTCAGACAGTTTCTGAGGGGAATTAAAAATGTAAAACCTCCCAGGAAACCTCCATTGCCAGCATGGGACTTGAACTTTGTGCTAGAAAAACTGACTCTGCCTCCATTCGAGCCAGCAGCTACAGCAGACATGCAATACTTATCCTGGAAGACTGCCTTCCTGCTGGCAATAACTTCAGCAAGAAGGGTCTCTGAACTACAAGCATTAATGGCAGTACAACCCTTCCTGATATTCCATCAAGATAGAGTGTCCATGAGAACAAATCCTACATTTTTGCCTAAGGTGGTATCCAGAGTCTCTTTAAATCAGGCTATCCACCTTCCTACATTCTTCCCCAATCCACAGAACAGGGGAGAAAAGCTTTTACACACCTTGGATGTACACAGGCAATTACGCTACTACCTGGACAGGACAAAAAACAATAGAAAAACTGACCAGCTTCTGGTAGCTTATGCAACAGGAAAAGAAGGAAAACCAATTTCTAAACAGACAATCTCCAAATGGATAGGAAATTGCATTAGATTTTGTTACTCCTACCATGGAAAGAAAACTCCAGAGAACATCAGGCCTCACTCCACAAGGGCCACAGCCACTACCACAGCTTTCTTATGAGGAGTGGCTACCAAGGACATTATAGAGGCTGCTACTTGGACCTCCGTGCATACATTTGCCAAGCATTATAACTTACCTCTATACTCTAGATCCCGTGCTGGCTTTGCCACTGCTGTTTTGCAAGGGATCCTGACTACACCATAATCTATTCTCATTTCCTCCTCCCCTAGTTTAGCTATGGTATTCTACCCATTTGTAAGGACTGCAGATGCATCCTTGAAGGACATAGTACAGTTTTGTACCTACCATAAATGTAGATGTCCGAGGAATGCATCTGCAGTCAGGATTACCCACCCTCCTTCCCCTCTGAGGTACTCCTAGGGTACTTACCAATCTTCAGCTAGCTTGGGGGGGATCTATTATGGTGTATTTGTTTGTATATATGTACATACATGTTTATTTTGTGTGTTTGCTCTCTACTATTTGGAAACTTTGGCATTTATCCAAATTTAGCCTACCAAGAGGGCACCTGGCATCTGGGGCAAGAAACACTGAGGAAAATGGCGTCGGCTGATGCCTTTATACCCGAAAACTGCCGCAATGACGTCGGGTGAAGTGCGCCACCAGCCGAAGCCAGACCCAGACTTTGGAATCCGGCCGACCGAAGGGCTGCCTGATGACAGGACAACCCATTTGTAAGGACTGCAGATGCATTCCTCTCGGACATCTACATTTATGGTAGGTACAAAACTGTACTTTTCTTATCCCTTGTGGTACCTATGGAGGTGGGTTTGTCTTTTGAGCCTTGCCTAAAAAAGCCACTATGGGGGTAGCAAGAGCCTTTGCCAATATCCGAAAGCCTAGGGGTGACAGGTGCAAGCCGTCCCTAGTGAAGCATCGTGGCTTGTCGAGCATATCATCCCAAGCTGACAGGCATTGGATCCCCTTTGAATGACACCAGTACTTAAGCCAATTGTTGAAATTGATCATCTTGTCTTCATATTGTGGCATCATTCTTGGTGAGGGTAAGATGCTACTCAAGGTCAGGGTCATACCGGCCTGGGCTACATGCTCAGAGAGCTCCTTTATGTCTCTTTTCATGTAGTCCAGGGAGGTACGTCTCAGGTCATTCACACCAGCATGGACAATGACTGAGTCATATTTGTACTTGCCTTGGGTGACCTGAGTGCTTGTGTTATGTGGCGGATCCTAGCGCCCGACAGGCTGCTCACCGTGACCCTCTCCTTGTTCAGCCTGGTGAGCGGGGCGTCACTTTGCCTGATAGATTCACCTATTACAAGTGTATCAGGTGTGTTGTTTAGTCTTAAGGGCTGTGACTGTTTGGCACACTGGCTTTGTGAGATATGTGTTGCACGTGTTTTGTTTTGGGAGTAGCGGCTGCTTGGGTGTCTGCTTTGGAGGTCTCTGCTGCTTGGCAGATCTTTATTTAGAGCCTCGAGTATGTTTTGTGTGATTATGTGTTTGGTTTGCTGTGTGGTAGGTCTATGTGAGACTGGAATTGTAGTGAGTGTGGTTTCCTTCTCCTCCTGACTGGTTATGCCAGTACTGAGTTGAGAGAGCTTAGCCTCCAGTTTGGCTATATGGTTGCATCTCTCACATGTGTTGGAATTTGTTGGGAGGAGGAGAGGGTTGTCTGTGTACATGAGGCAGTTGTAACATTGCCTCAAGATTCCCAGATTCACCAGCTGGACCGGAGAGGAGATTGACAACTGACCTTTGGACATGCTAGAATAATAATGGGAATTCCTTAATAATTGAAAACCAGGGCCAGTGGGGAGTGAGGGTGTAGTGCTTTTAATTTTTAGTGCTGACTTATATAATTGCTTTAGTGAGCAAGTGCCAGGTAACTTAAGTGCAATGTGTTACAGGTAACTTAAATGCAAAAATGACAAACAGTAACTTTCTTTCAAGTGAAACAAGGAAATAAGTACAGTAAGCAATGCAGATATCACTAGTGATCCACAGAAGCGGTGAGAAGCCGCGTATTAGGTGGAATTAGCGTTCCAGGGAAATAACAAGCAAACAACAAGCATATAAACAAAGCTAGATTCAGCAGGCCTGGATCTAGTCTATGCTACAGAAACCAAGGTGTACCAATTTCAGTAAGATACAGTTCAAATATTCAGGCACTATAAACCTTTAACCAGAAATTCCCAGCTCAGAAGGGCAGAGTCCAGCCTCTTCTCCCACAAGAGTGCAGACCACAAACCTTCTTAATGTAAAATAACTGGCCTGAAGCCCAAGTGCTTAAACCAGAACAAATACACTTTAAGAATAACAGACACTGGGCTCTCAATCAGCAGTTCCCAACTTAGAAGGATGAAAGCTACCTGTCCTGCCACCACAGTGCATGCCACAAACCTTCCTAATGTAAAACAACTGGTCTGAAGCCCAAGTGCTTAATCCAAAAGACTTAGAATGATAGCTACACTTTAATCAAGTTACTACCAAGCAGTAATAAATACAATTGAATACTTTAGAGAATGCCTGGATTAGTGCTCAAGTTACACAAACAAAGCTAGATCCAGCAGTCTATGCCACAGCAAACAAGGCGCACCAACTTCAGTAAGAAGCAGTTCAGATATGCATGCACTATAAGCCTTCAACCAGAAATTCCCAGCTCAGAAGGGCAGAGTCCAGCCTCTCCTCCCACAAGAGTGCAGACCACGAACCCTCTTAATGTAAAATAACTGGCCTGAAAGCCCAAGTGCTTAAACCAGAATTAATACACTTTTAGAATAACAGACACTGAGCCCTCAATCAGCAGTTCCCAACCTAGAAGGATGTAAGCTACCTGTTCTGCCACTACAGTGCAGACCACAAACCCTCTCAGTGCAAAACAACTGGTCCGAAGCCCAAGTGTTTAAACCAAAAGGCTTAGAATGAGTTACACCAAGCTGTAATAAATACAATTGAGTACTTTTAAGATGATGCAAGTTATTTTAACTCTAGACTAAGAATTGAAACAATTCCATGTTCTTAGTTATGCTACATTTAATTTAAGATTCCTTCATTTATTTATTGAGTCCTGGAATGATTTTCTGTATAACATCAAATTATCTTGGGAGGTACTATATTATTCATTACTATTTATGCATCCATAATGTTTTACTTTATCAAAACTGACTGTTATAACTACGGAATTTACTTTATCATCATTAAATATTAATGAGATAAACATCCAAAAGAAAAGGGCAAACCTGCTGCAGTATCTTAATACTAATAAAGCTCAAGTAATATTTCTACTAGAAGCACATTTTAAACACTCAGATAAAACCATATAAAGTCCAAATAAATATGCAATGTAGTCTCAGTCATCTTTTAAAAGTAAATGAAATGGGGTCATGATACCTTCAAGGAATAACCAGAGTTGCTAAAGCACTATTCATAAATATGAAGATCCAGATGGTTTAATTACACTCGTTGTTATAAATTACGGTATTAGATTATGGACTTTAGTAAATGTCTATTGGTTCCCTGTGATGGGCATTACGTTACCAAAAAGCACCTAGATATTATTAGTAACAAAATGAAGAGGATAGTAATAGTAGGAATTGATTTCAGCCATGTACTGCACAAGTCAGACATTAGCACTAACAGAAATTTGAGGTTGACCTCTACAGCTAAAATACTAGAAAGAATCCTTTAACCTAAAATACACTTTTAATATCCTCCTTATTCATTTAATTATGGTACCCAAACTAGAATTAATAGAGTACTAATTTCTTAGGCTACAGTTTCAGAAATGCTAATTTTTAATATTATACCTTGATCACAATGCCATGATTATAAAAATAAGAACTGATTTTAAGAAAATTCTATATATGAATAGGATTTCTGCCTACAAAGTTAAAATAAAAGAATTTAAATCGTGGTTACTAAAAGAAGTTGATCTTCTTTTTATGAATATCAATAGTACAGAGAATATCAATAAAATTACAATCTGTGATTCCTGTAAAGCATATAGCTATTGTAATTCCTTATGCCGGTACAAAAAAAACAAGAGTGGGAGAATGAATTACTAAATATTCAGCTGGGTCTTCAAAAAGCTAAAATGAGTTATAAGGACAATGATAACTCAATAAAATAACTAATTTAAAAAAAAATCAACAAAAATACTCCAGTTTTCTTGCACATAAGAGAGCAATAGCATTAGCAAAATTACAAATTTCATCATATGCTATGTCACCAAAGCATATGCATAATTTAACTAAAAGAGTAAAATTGCAGTCTAGATCCAATTATATTTTACAAATACAAAATAATAACCTCAATAAAATACATACTGATATTTGAGAAACTTTAGATAAATGTAAACAATTATATGCAAATTTAAACCAAGAATCCAGGCAATTATTGGATATTACTACTAAAAGTTTAGATTCAGCCATAAAGAAAATCTCACTTGAACTACAAAAAAAAAGAAAAAAAAAATGCTTAAGCTTATTACTCTTACAGACATTACTAATGAAATTAAGAAAGCTGAACATAATAAAGCTCCTTGTGTGGATAGTAATAGCAGAAATATAGAAGATTTTTCCACAAAATGGCATTCATTTCTTCCATAAAACTGTTGTAGAAATTCAAAAAAAAAAAAAAGAACTAATACCCCTTCATGGAAATATCTCCTTAATATGTCCATTACTCAGATAATAAAAACCCTCAGTTATTTTCGTCTGGTAGACCAATTTCACTTTTAAATACTGATTACAATATGTTTGTCTGTATTAGTTATTAACACAGACCAAATGGGTTTTATTTACAAAAAAACAGACGTGATATCATTGGAAGGGTAATGTGACAATGTAAGGTATTGCCTGTTATGCCAGGAGAAGTAGGGCAGGTGGCAGCATAACAAGCTGGAATTTAGCAAAGAATTCTACATCATTTGTATATCAAACTGATTTGTACAGATGCTTGTGTTGAAAAATGTATTTGTAAAGCTGCTTGTGTTAAAAATATATCAACAGTGTGTCCTGCCGGGTAGAAAAGTAATGTACATACATTAATTGTAACTGTTTAAATGTGTATATTATAACAGAGGGTACTGGAAGAGAAGAGGTTAATCTCAATCCACCTGAATTTTGTGTGTATTATTGACATGTAGGTGCTAAATCCTTGCAGTTTCTTGCAATGGGGTGTTCCATGGGAAACAGAAGTCAGATGACCAGATGTATGTGATGTCAATCCGTACAGAAATAATGTTTTAATATTAGCTGAGATTGAAGTCTCAGAGCAGTCTGTTTCTTGGAACCTGACATAGAAGGATCCCTTACCTACTTCATCTTTCCTTGCTCTATGAAGTAAGTAGAAACAGTAATTTTCTAGATCAGTCAGGAAAATATAGTGAGAATAGTTAAGTATTGTTTTTCTGTAACTGTGTGAATCTTTTTATTATTTATCATTAGATATATTAAAGTTTTCATTGTGGCTGCTCCTTTAGAAAATATTTTAACCTTTGAGAGTACTTGACTCTATTGGTGACACTGTGAGCATTCCTGAAGTCTGGCTTTTTGGTTAACATTACCATTTGTATTAATATTAATTTCACTCAGTGTAATTGGGTACCCTTGTAAGAGCCTTAGGTAGCTGGCTTTGTAGTGTCTGGTGGCAGTGATAACTACCTTATGGTCTGGGCAGAAGGGGGCACAGCAAGTAAATCTGTGCCAGCATTTCCCAGAGGTGTGTGTGTGTGTGTGTGTGTGTGTGTGTGTGTGTGTGTGTGTGTGTGTGTGTGTGTGTGTGTGTGTGTGTGTGTGCGTGTGTGTGCGTGTGTGTGTGTGCGTGTGTGTGTGTGCGTGTGTGTGTGTGTGTGTGTGTGTGTGTGTGTGTGTGTGCGTGTGTGTAAATCAAATCTCAGTGTGTGTTCATGTCAGCTACTTGGACCAGGGACACAAAGCACTGATTTCACAGAGAGGGCGCTGGAGGACTTGGCTTGGACACTTGGCTGAGGACTTAACCCTGCAGCTATGCCAGTGGGGCACTCTATGAACTTTTGGTTTTACATGATGATCAGAATATTTAAGCAGTTTATAAGGCCTTGGCTTCACTTTGCTCTCTTTCAGACCTAACAGTTAAAGTAATTCAGCAAACATTACAGTACACTGTGTGCCAGTGTCTAGCCTAAGCAACACACGTTATTTGTTAATTTTAAGTTTTTCTTCTGGATTCCCTACTGTTGATTTTTCTCTAGTATTGGCTTTTCTTTACTTTTATCATGTACACTAGTTACTTTTTATATATTTTCAGCACAATTTGGGCCCACAGACTAATTTTCATTACTTTATTTCATCAAGTGTAATCATTTGTAAGTGACAATTCATTTCTTTATTTTTACACACTGTAATTATTTAATTTTCATACCTCCTATGTACTTAATAAATCATAGTGCATTTCTTTCTGTCATGCTTACAGCCACATGTCATATAGGCATTCCTTGTCTTGAAACGTAAACGTAATACAAACTTTCATGGCATCTTCCCCTGTAGTTTGTAGAACCTTAGCACATCATACATCTTCTGACTTCTAAGATATTCATCACATGATTATAGGTTCATAGGCGTTTACTAGGCTAACAACCACAAGGGCCTTTTTAAGCCTAACCAAGCATCTCAAATCTCTGACAAGTTCTTGGGTAGGAAGGATCTCTGCTTCACATGGATGGGGGGAGCCTGTTCCATAGACGCAGTAGTCTCTAGGATACATAACAATCTCTCCAGCAGGACCTATTTATATCACAGGCAAGGTTTAAGACTTTAGAATGGGTACGTCTGGTGCTGTTTGTGTTGTGGATATGCAGGAAGTCCATCAGAGTGGGGTCTGCAATGCCCTGTATGTCAGGTATAGATCTCCCCCCTCAGAAAAGCCTGTAGGAGACAGAATACAGGGATAGGGCTTTGAGGAGGTCTGCATAGGACATTTTGATCAAGAACAAATGCTATTTCTTGATCTGTATTTTTCCAGTTTTTGGACAAACTGTCATGAAAAGTAAAATTTTCTGTGTAGTTGCAGATGTACCATTTCTCAAATAAGCAATAAAATAACTTTTTGATTCTTTCTACCAGCATGCAACATTTGGCATTCAAGGTGGCCCAAAACAGAGACAGGAAGAGACCATCTTCATTGACATGTACATTACACTGACAAGCATGTACAGGATATTAAACAACTTGGTGTGTGAAGTACATTCAGAGCTAACTTGTACAGATGACTGCTTGTTCAGGTAATGCAAGAGAAATAAAGTTCTTTGAGTAT
>NC_056739.1:789639005-789684785 GCF_019279795.1 Protopterus annectens
CCCTTGTGGGGGGCGGGTTTTTTTGGTTTGTGCGCGTTGGGTATGTGGGGTGTGGTCAATCACCATGCCTGCCACATGTGTGTGTGTGTCCATGCTCCCAGCTGCATGGGTTCATAGGGTATGGCCTTGAGGTTTACGCAGAACACTCATATCCTGCCGCCATCCCTGTGTTTGTGGATGGTGGGACGCAGCTCGTGTACTGCTTGTGTGCCTGTTGTGGTCGGCGACCGCCGTAGCGTGTTCTCCACGTGCACCCTGCTATGGTGTGGTGGGGTGATGCTGTGTACATTACACTCATGGGCCTGCCACATGTGTCCGTTTGTATCTCTGTCATTGTATATCTACGTACCTATGTTGTCCGCATTGCTGCTCTAGCATGGACAGCTGTCTTTCCCATGTATCGCATATTTGCAACGGCTGACACATATAACTGTGGTACGTTGCATATCCACTCATTGTCCATGCACCGTCCGTATTCCAGAACACCGTAATGACATCTGCTGGATATCGTGGCAGACAGCTATCCTTGCTGTCCTGACACTGTACCCGTACACGCCATACACCTTGTGTGTACTTGCCTATTTATCGTGTGTGTATGTCTACCTGTGCTGTATGCATGGCCGTGTGTGTGTCCCGCTACAGCCATCTGTTCAGGTGTCGCCACTATGGGTAATCCTTGTGGACCGCTGTTTCATGTGCACGTCTGCACATACCTGCAGACCGTACTACCCCGCCTACGGCAGCGGCCTTAGATCGACTGCTGCCCTAGGCTGTAGGGCTTCATGGCACCCACCACCACAGCACATGGTGCCCCCATCTTGGTATACCTACATGACACACCTACTAGACAGGTGGCCCTACTAGTGCGGCACCCTGGGCAGTCAGAGGATTGCCGTATGCCTATGGCCGGATATGGGCACATCACAAGGCATACGTCTACATTCGGTGTTTTACGACGTCCAGGTTATAATACCAGAGGGGGGACCTCATCAGCTATGCTATAGAATGCGGATCTAGATGGATTAGTAGGTGGAGGGTTGGCCACACACCAGGGCTGACCGATGGAACACTGATGAGGCCTCTTTTGAGAAGCAGGTGGAGCAAACCCCGTAACGGGAATGTAGTTTAGGTACAGATGTAGGGTTGACACACATTTGTCCACTCTTTCAGTTCTGTACCGCTGTATTACAGTGATATGCTATGCATATCTTCCATATACATTGTTAAATCTTTGATTGATGAGTATTTGGCATAGTACAATATCATATAATACATGTGTTAATAGGATGCTTTCTGAGATGTTAACATATGTGTGTGTGGTTAACATTGCGTCTGTGCTTTCTATGCTGTGGTTACATGTTCATTGTTTGCATAGAAAGTAACACATGGAAGTGTAAGGGGGGATATTTAAAGCCTGGATGCTTCTATGTTATGTGTAAGTCTCACGGAGCCTACGGGTGATAGCGCTTACATGTCTATGGAGTAACCTTTGGATACCATATGTGACCTGTCGTGGACAAAATGTCTACGTTGACTGTTTCATCTACCTATGTGTGACTTGGTTTGTGTGCCATAAGGTGCCAGCGGGTCTTTGATGTTGATTAGGTGTATTCCATGGTCAATTGACATTAATCCTATTAATTCACTGAAGGATGTTCTTCATTGGTGGGAACACCATAGTTTGACCATCGTATGGCTTTCCTAGCTGACGTTGATATTGTGCCATTGGTATGTGTTCCACAGGTCACCCATTTGTTCCATGGTATGGGAGCGTGTGATCCCCATTTCAGTGCTGGCAGATTGAGTGCTGTGTACGCCGGTATTCGCACAGCGGTCTGGCTTTGTATGGGGAGTGTCTACTGTAGTCCCTATCTGTATTTCCTGTGTTATGCCTCACTGCAGCTGTGTGGTTACACCAGGTTCGCGATTATGGGTGCCATCTTGGTCCTACACTTGTCCATCCCTACCGATTGTCTACTGGACACTGGTATGGAGCAGTACACATCTCACACCTGCATTTAGCATTAGCCGGTGGATGCTTTGCACTATCAGTGGGGAGTAAGGCACGTGCTACTCCCACATCCCTCCCACGGTGCGGGACAATGTATTATCTGCCAAACAACACTGAGCCCCATTTCTGCATACCCAGGATCCCATGGCTGCAACCCTCGATGGTACCCATTACACATCCGGCATGTGTGCGGGAATGGGATGTGGACGCACCTCTATGGACTCTACAATCTGGGAATATCTGTTCATATGTCCTGCATTCCGTGAACAGTTGTCATCAACCCTGAACACACTGGGGGTGCATATGTCTGGCTGTACCGTAGTCACGGCTGTCAGTACTTCTGGGTCTCTCGATCGTAGCTGGTTGACATTGCGTACGGATGAATCTCTGGGGTCCTAGAATGAACACCATTGTGCATATGTACAGTGAGACCTTGTTGGACTGTGTCCATCTGGCTAGTGGGTTTGACTGCTGCTGTGTGTTCCCCAATCGCGGATGCCTGCTTGCTACCCATATTATGTAGTGCTACGTTGACCAGGGTATTCTAAATTGAAACCGGATGGTGTAAATCCAATGATGCAGGCTAGGAGATGCTTTAAGTAATCCTCAAATGTCCCATTACGATATGTCCGCCACTGTATTGTCAAACTGACACAACCAAAACATGTCGATCCTATTAATTCATTGAAGGATGTTCTTTATAAGCGTGAACGCCATAGTTTAAGGATCCTATGACTTTCCTAGTTGACGTTGTTGGTGTGCCATTAGTATGTGTTCTGCAGGTCGCCCATTTGTTCCGCGGTATGGAAGCGAGTGATCCCCATTCTCTTTCTGGCAGATTGAGTGCTGTGTACGCCGGTATTCGCACGGCGGTCTGACTTTGTATGTGGAGTCTCTACTGTAGTCCCTATCTGTATTCCCTGTGTTTTGCCTTACTACAGCTGTGTGATTCCACCAGGTTTGCAGTTATGGGTGCCATCTTGGCTGTACGTTTGTCCATCCATGGGAACTGCCTAATGGACACTGGTATAGGGCTGTACACATTTCACAGCTGCATTTAGTATTCTCCGGTGGATGATTTGCATTATTACTGCGGAGTAACGCATATGCCATACCCACATCCCTCACACGGGGCGGGACAATGGATCATCTGCCAATCAACACCGAGACCCATTTCTGCATACCCACGATCCCATGGCTGCAACCCTCGACAGTACCCGTTGCACATCCTCCATGTGTGCGGGAATGGGATGTGGACGCACTTCTATGGACTGGACAATCTGGGGATTTCTGTGCATATCACCTGCATTTCATGGACAGTTGTCATCAACCTTGAACACGCTGGTGGTGCATATATGTAGCTGTGCTGTAGTCACGGCTGTCACTTCATCTGGGTCTCCCGATCGCAGCAGGTTGACATTGCGTACGGATAAATTTTTGGGTCCTACAATGGACACCAATGTGCATATGTAAAGTGTAGAACTTATTGGACTGTGTCCATCTGGCCAGTGGGTTTGACTGCTGCTGTATGTTCAGCAATCACGGATGTCTGTTTGAGTACCCATATTATGTAGTGCTACGTAAACCGGCTTTTCCGCCACTGAACCCAAATGGTGTAATTCCAATGATGCAGGCTAACAATTGCTTTAACTAATCCGCAGATATCCCATTGGGACATTCCCACCTCTGTATTGTCAATTAACACGAACAAAACATGTAGATCCTATTAATTCATTGAAGGATGTTCTTTATATGTGTGTACGCCATAGCTTAACCATCCTATAACCTTCCTAGTTGACGTTGTTGGTGTGCCATTGGTATGTGTTCCGCAGGTCGCCCATTTGTTCCGCGGTATGGAAGCGAGTGATCACCATTCTCTTGCAGGCAGATTGAGTGCTGTGTACGCCGGTATTCGCACGGCGGTCTGACTTTATATGTGGAGTCTCTACTGTAGTCCCTATCTGTATTCCCTGTGTTTTGCCTTACTACAGCTGTGTGATTCCACCAGGTTTGCAGTTATGGGTGCCATCTTGGCCGTACGTTTGTCCATCCTTGGGAAATGCCTACTGGACACTGGTGTAGGGCTGTACCCATTTCACAGCTGCATGTAGCATTCTCCGGTGGATGATTGTCATTATTGGTGGGGGGTAAGGCATGTTCTATACCCACATCCCTCCCACGGGGCGGGACAACGGATTATCTGCCAAACAACACCAAGCCCCATTTCTGCATACCCACGATCCCATGGCTACAGCCCTCAATGGTACCCATTATACATTCCTCATGTGTGCGGGACTGAGATGTGGACGCACATCTATGGACACGGCCATATGGGTATTTCTGCTCATATGTTCTGCATTTCATGGACACCTGTCATCAACCTTAAACATGCTGGTGGTGCATATGTCTAACAGTGCCGTAGTCATGGATGTTACGCCTTCAGCGTCGCTTCCTCCATCACGTTTATCTTGCTTAGGGCTAAATTTTTGGGTCCTACAATGGACACCAATGTGCATATGTAAAGTGTAGAACCTGTTGGACTGTGTCCATCTGGCCAGTGGGTTTGACTGCTGCTGTATGTTCCCCAATCGCGGGTGTGTGTTTGACTGCACATATTATTTAGTGCTACGACATCCGGGTCTTTCAAACCTGACACCGAATGGTGTACATCCAAAGATGCAGGTTAGCAACTGCTTTGGATAATCCTCTGAAGTCACAATACGAAATATCCGCCACTGTATTGTCAAAATAACACCACCATGACATGTGGATCCTATTAATTCATTGAAGGATGTTCTTTATATGTGGGTACGCCATAGCTTGACCATCCTATAACCTTCCTAGTTGACGTTGGTGGTGTGCCATTACTATGTGTTCCTCAGATCGCCCATTTGTTCCGCAGTATGTAAGCGAGTGAACCCCATTTTCTTGCTGGCAGATTGAGTGCTGTCTACGCCGGTATTCGCACGCCGGTCTGGCTTTGTATGGGGGGTGTGTACTGTGGTCCCTATCTGTATTTTCTGTGTTATGCCTTACTGCAGCTGTGGAATTACACCGGGTTTGCAGTTATGGGTGACTATCCTGGTCGTACGTTTGTCCATCCATGGGAAATGCCTACTGGACACTGGTATAGGGCTGTACACATTTCACAGCTGCATTTAGCATTCTCCGGTGGATGATTTGCATTATTAGTGGGGAGTAACGCATGTGCTATACCCACATACCTCCCACGGGGTGGTACGACGGATTATCTGCCAATCAACACCGAGCCCCATTTCTGCATACCCACGATCCCATGTCTGCAACCCTCGACGGTACCCATTGCACATCCTTCATGTGTGCGGGAATGGGATGTGGACACACGTCTATGGACTCGGCAACCTGGGGAGTCCTATTCATATGTCCTGCATTTCATGGACACTTGTCATCAACCTTGAACACGCTGGTGGTGCACATATCTAGCTGTGCCGTAGTCATGGCTATCAGTTCTTCTGGGTCTCTAGATCGCTGCCTGTTCACATTGCATACGGATAAATTTTTTGGTCCTACAATGGACACCAATGTGCATATGTAAAGTGTAGAACTTATTGGACTGTGTCCATCTGGCCAGTGGGTTTGACTGCTGCTGTATGTTCAGCAATCACAGATGTCTGTTTGAGTACCCATATTATGTAGTGCTACGTAAACCGTTTTTTCCGCCACTGAACCCAAATGTTGTAATTCCAATGATGCAGGCTAACAATTGCTTTAACTACTCCGCAGATATCCCACTGGGACATTCCCGCCTCTGTATTGTCAAATTAACACGAACGAAACATGTAGATCCTATTAATTCATTGAAGGATGTTCTTCATATGTGGGTACGCCATAGCTTAACCATCCTATAACCTTCCTAGTTGAGGTTTTTGGTGTGCCATTAGTATGTGTTCCGCAGGTCGCCCATTTGTTCCGCGGTATGGAAGCGAGTGATCCCCATTCACTTGCTGGCAGATTGAGTGCTGTGTATGCCGGTATTCGCACGGCGGTCTGACTTTGTATGTGGAGTCTCTACTGTAGTCCCTATCTGTATTCCCTATGTTATGCCTTACTACAGCTGTGAGATTCCACCAGGTTTGCAGTTATGGGTGCCATCTTGGCCGTACATTTGTCCATCCATGGGAACTGCCTAATGGACACTGGTATAGGGATGTACACATTTCACAGCTGCATTTAGCATTCTCCGGTGGATGATTTGCATTATTAGTGCGGAGTAACGCACATGCCATACCCACATCCCTCACACGGGGCGGGACAACGGATCATCTGCCAATCAACTCCGACACCCATTTCTGCATACCCACGATCCCATGGCTGCAACCCTCGACAGTACCCATTGCAAATCCTCCATGTGTGCGGAATGGGATGTGGACGCACATCTATGGACTCGACAATCTGGGGATTTCTGTGCATATGTCCTGCATTTCATGGACAGTTGTCATCAACCTTGAACACGCTGGTGGTGCATATATGTAGCTGTGCCGTAGTCACGGCTGTCACTTCATCTGGGTCTCCTGATCGCAGCCGGTTGACATTGTGTACGGATAAATTTTTGGGTCCTACAATGGACACAAATGTGCATATGTAAAATGTAGAACATGTTGGACTGTGTCCATCTGGCCAGTGGTTGTGACCGCTGCTGTATGTTCCCCAATCGCGGATGTGTGTTCGACTACACATGTTATGTTGTGCTACGAAACCCATGTTTTACTACGGTTAACCCAAATGGTATTAATGTAATGCTGCAGGATGGCAACTGCTTTAAGTAATCCTCAGAAGGCCCAGTAGGACATATACGCCACTGTATTGTCAATATAACACAGCCAGAACATGTAGACCCTATTGATTCATTGAAGGATGTTCTTTATAAGCGGGAACGCCAGTGTTTAAACATCCTATGACCTTCCTAGTTGACGTTGTTGGTGTGCCATTGGTATGTGTTCCACTGGTCGCCCATTTGTTCCGCAGTATGGCAGCGAGTAATCCCCATGTTGTTGCTGGCAGATTGAGTGCTGTGTACGCCGGTATTCGCACGGCAGTCTGGATTTCTATGGGGAGTGTCTACTGTAGTTGCCATCTGCATTTCCTGTGTTATGCCTTACTGCAGCTGTATAATTCCACCGGGCTTGCAGGTATGGGTGCCATCCTGGTCGTAGGCTTGTCCATCCATGGGGATTGCCTACTGGACACTGTTATGGCCTGTACACATTCCACACCTGCATTTAGCATTATCCGGTGGATGCTTTGCATTATTAGTGGGGAGTAGGTCATGTGCTACACCCACATCCCTCCCACGGGGCGGGACAATGGATTATCTGCCAAACAACACCGAGCCCCATTTCTGCATACCCAAGATCCCATGGCTGCAACCCTCGACAGTACCCATTACACATCCTTCATGTGTGCGGGACTGGGATGTGGATGCACATGTATGGACACGTCGATCTGGGGATTTCTGTTCATATGTCCTGCATTTCATGCACACCTGTCATCAACCTTAAACACGCTGGTGGTGCATATGTCTAACTGTGCCGTAGTCACGGCTATCGCATCATCTGGTGGACAGAAACGGCTGGATGGAGTTCTGTTAGAAGGTATTTTTGGGTCCTACAATGGACACAAATGTGCAGATGTAAAGTTAGATGTTGCTGGACTGTGTCCAACTGGCCAGTGGTTTTGACTGCTGCTGTATGTTCCCCAATCGCGGATGTCTGTTTGACTACCCATTCTACGTGGTGCTACGTAAACCAGGTGTTTTAGAACTGTGAACAAATGGTATACATCCAGAGATGCAGGTTAGCAACTGCTTTAAATAAACCTCAGACGTCCCAATAGGACATATCCGTCACTGTATTTTCAACATAACACCACCGGAACATGTTGATCCCCTATGTATTCATTGAAGCATGTTTTCTTTATAGGTGGGAACGCCATAGTTTACATAACCTAGTTGACGTTGTTGGTGTGCCATTAGTATGTGTTCCACAGGTCGCCCATCTGTTCCGCAGTATAGTAGCGAGTGCTCCCCATTTTGATGCTGGCAGATTGAGTGCTGTGTACGCCGGTGTTCGCACGGCGGTCCAACTTTGTATGGGGAATGTCAACTGTAGTCCCTATGTGTATTTCCTGTGTTATGCCTTACTGCGGCTGTGTAATTCCACAGGGTTTGCAGTTATGGGTGCCATCTTGGTCGTACGCTTGTCCATCCATGGGAATTGCCTACTGGACACTGGTATAAGGCTGTACACATTTCACACCTGCATTTAGCATTCTCCAGTGGATGCTTTGCATTATTAGTGGGGAGTAAGGCAGGTGCTACGCCCACATCCCTCCCACGGGGCGGGACAACGGGTTATCTGCCAAACAACACCGAGCCCCATTTCTGCATACCCAAGATCCCATGGCTGCAACCCTCGACAGTACCCATTACACATCCTTCATGTGTGCGGGACTGGGATGTGGACGCACATGTATGGACACGTAGATCTGGGGACTTCTGTTCATATGTCCTGCATTTCATGGACACCTGTCATCAACCTTAAACACGCTGGTGGTGCATATGTCTAACTGTGCCGTAGTCACGGCTATCGCATCATCTGTTGTTCGGAAACGGCTGGAGGGAGTTCTGTTAGAAGGTATTTTTGGGTCCTACAATGGACACCAATGTGCATATGTAAAGTTAGATGTTGCTGGACTGTGTCCAACTGGCCAGTAATTTTGACTGCTGCTGTATGTTCCCCAATCGCGGATGTCTGTTTCACTACCCATTCTACGTGGTGCTATGTAACCAGGTGTTTTAGAACTGTGAACAAATGGTGTACATCCAAAGATGCAGGTTAGCAACTGCTTTAAATGAACCTCAGATGTCCCAATAGGACATATCCGTCACTGTATTTTCAACATAACACCACCGGAACATGTTGATCCCCTATGTATTCATTGAAGCATGTTTTCTTTATAGGTGGGAACGCCATAGTTTACATAACCTAGTTGACGTTGTTGGTGTGCCATTAGTATGTGTTCCACAGGTCGCCCATCTGTTCTGCAGTATGGTAGCGAGTGCTCCCCATTTTGTTGCTGGCAGATTGAGTGCTGTGTACGCCGGTGTTCGCACGGCGGTCCAACTTTGTATGGGGAATGTCAACTGTAGTCCCTATGTGTATTTCCTGTGTTATGCCTTACTGCGGCTGTGTAATTCCACCGGGTTTGCAGTTATGGGTGCCATCTTGGTCGTACGCGTGTCCATCCATGAGAATTGCCTACTTGACACTGGTATAAGGCTGTACACATGTCACACCTGCATTTAGCATTCTCCGGTGGATGCTTTGCATTATTAGTGGGGAGTAAGGCAGGTGCTACGCCCACATCCCTCCCACGGGGTGGGACAACGGGTTATCTGCCAAACAACACCGAGCCCCATTTCTGCATACCCAAGATCCCATGGCTGCAACAGTCGACAGTACCCATTACACATCCTTCATGTGTGCGGGACTGGGATGTGGATGCACTTCTATGGACTCGGAACTCTGGGGATTTCTGTGCATATGTGCTGCATTTCATGGACAGCTATCATCAACATTGAACACAGTTGCGGTGCATATGTCTACCTGTGCCGTGGTCACGACTATCGGTTCACGTGGTTGACGATGAAGGCTGGCACGCATTCCGTATGGGAAAATTTTTGGGTCCTACAATGGACACCAATGTGCATATGTAAAGTGTAGAGCTTGTCGGACTGTGTCCATGTGGCCAGTGGTTTTGACTGCTGCTGTGTGTTCACCAATCACGGATGTCTGCTTGACTACCCATAGTGTGTAGTGCTACGGAAACCATGTTTTCCAAAACCGGAACCAAATGGTGTACATCCAATGATGCAGGTTAACAACTGCTTTACATAATCCCCAGAGATCCCAGTAGGGAAGTATCACCACTTTATTGTCGGAATTACACCACCATACCAGGTAAATCACGGGCACTTTGGCCCGGTCTTACCGGCCATTTGCAAGTGTAAATAGCAGACACGTGTCAATACATGTATAATAATACATATTGTAATACCGACGTTAATCTATGTTATTTGGACAATGGCTTCTGCTATTGACATACGTTGGTGTGGGTGTTGCCGGTTACCATACACATGGCTTTCTCAAAGGCCGAATTCACAATTCTGAACACTACTGTGGTCTCCTTTAAGGACCCTGAGCCAGTGGTCAACAATACTCAAGCCACTGCATCACTTACATATGCCTTCTACCGGTACCTACAGGACTGCATGGATCAGGCATTCCCTTACCCAACTGTGGTTCATTGTACCAATGCCAAGCATCCAGTGTGGTGTACCCCAGCCATACACAAGCTGTACAACGAGAGGAGGTGGCTACTACAAGGCAGAGCAGACACCTTGTGAGGTATGACACCCTTGCTCATTATATGTGTAGAGCTACAGGCTGTCATGACATGGTCCGGGGCAGGTTCCACAGATATATCTCCATGGACTCGGCAGACAATCATACAGCCTTCATTTGCTATGCTGGACACCTGGGAGGTAACTCACACATATGCTCTGACTGGGTTCACAATGATGTGGAGTTTACTGAACATACACACATTGCCAACATACGGGCTGACAGGTTCGGTGAAGACATCTCCACCCCCCCCCCACATGGAGAGATGTCTGTACCAGCGGTTTGTGGTCCCCGAATGTTCTGTAACGCATGGGTGGGACATGCTCTCTCCAGGGTAGTGAACATAGCATCCATGGGACCAGCTGGTGTCCCGACTGTGTACTCCTCGAATTTAGAATTAGAAATTAGACCCACAGTTAGGACAGCTGTTTATTCTTAGCCTCACCTCGGGTAACGTACCCAAGTTGTGTCGCACGGCGACTGTAGTCCCACTTCACAGGGCCAGTGCCTCCACTGACCCTGGTTATTACTGTCCCATTACCATGAGAAGACTTATCTGCAAAGACATGGGGAGGGATCATACTGCGGGCTGTAGAGGACGACATAGGGGACCTGCATACTTTGCATCCAACCCAGTTTGGCTTGGTCAGGGGTGGTTCATGCATTTAAATCCTGGTTGACGTTTTAGGGACAGTCACCAAGGCCATTGATGGGGGTCTTGCAGTCCATACAGCCTACCTCGACCTGGCAAAGGCCTTCAACACAATACCCCCCTCGGGTATCATTGATAAACCCATCGGCTTGGATGTGAACACGTACATCGCAGGATGGGTTGCAAACTGGCTAGGTGACACGACCCACGCGGTCATAGTTGCTGGCAGCATGTCGGACTTACTGCCTGTCACAGGCGGTGTCCCACGGGGCTCTGCCCTGGGTCCACTCTTTTTCTACATCTACATTTCCACAGTACAAGCACACACAGGGGTGTTATGGCTGACATTGTTTGTAGATGACTGCGAACCGGGTGCCATAGTGGGATGGACATCTGACACAGATATCCTTCGAAGGGGCCTCCCAGATATGTATATCTGCTGTCAGGGACATGGCCTACAGCTAACTGCCAGGTAATGCATAGTCATACCCGTCGAGAAGAACAAGGTCACCCCTGTCCGGCATATGGTTGGCAGTCCACTGAGCACGGGGGTAATTACCAGGGATCTGGAGACCCAGGTTGTCGGTCACCATTCGTTCGACACACACGTTGCTATCGTGGTTCAGTAGAACCTCTACATTGGCCACCTGATCGTGCAGGGATTCACATCTAGATCAGGGTAGGTCATCGTCTCCTTGTACTCATTACGTGTTACACCTATGATTGAGTACATTGCCCCATTCGGAGGGTATCTGACCCGACACCTACAGCAGCTGGGAAGGCCCCATAGGTTAATCGTCAGACAGATGCAGGGTGTCAGGGATTTGTGTTATGCTGCCCCACTGTTAGGACTCCTGCTCCATTCAGTCACATACCTCTTGTTCGGTGTTGACCTGTGCCTGACATACGAGGCCATGTCGACCCATATTTGATGACTATGCTTCACCTACTGGATCTACATCCCTCGGAACCACAAGGGCAGGTGACGTGAACCTTGACACAGTCATTAATAGGATGTGTTGGAGTGACACATACGTCACCCAGACACTCACTATGCTGTGGATCTACATCACAGTACATGTGAGGCAGAGAACCTTGCTAGCCTTGTTCAGGGGGATCTTGTCCATTGGATGGGGGATTGCAGATATACCCCAGGGATTACATTATTGTCACTGCTTGACAGAGGTACAGCAATATAATAGGCATTTTATCTCCGGACCGGAGGGTTAGCAAAGGAATCCTAACTATGGCCTAGGGTTATGGCTGACCTTGGTTAGATAGCCTACTCTGTACCTATGGACCTATGAACCTATGTTCATAGTTTGTCCCATTTACACTTGTGTATCCCCTATCCTCTTTCTCATGTGTATATTTCTGTGGCACGTGATTGACCTCTGTATTACCTGCAGGTATGCTGTCTACAGTGCACATACGTCACGGTTGATTACAGTGTATCTGTGTCCCTACCTCTGTGATACTGAGGACTACCACACATCCTTCACAGCATTACATGCATATGTCCATTCTATTATTCTTTGGCCTATGGGGGGGTGTTAAGGCAACGGTTACACGTGTCCCTGTTTGTGCGCATCATGGTGGTCTTTGACCAGCCTCCGTTGCGGTCGTGGGATGGACGGTAGTGTTGGTGTGTGTTTGGCATGTGTTTTCACTGCTGGTACATCTGTGGGAGGTGGGGTTGGCACATGTTCCTCTTTGCAGGGGCCCCATCCTGGGGTTTTGTGTCATGCATCTACACTTGGCACGTGCCATATGTCCTGTGCTATTCCCACAGTCGTGTATGCCTTCATGCATTACTACTGCGTGTTACTGGCTGTTTGTATGTGGTACACATGGCTAATATGGTGGTTGGCTTGGCCTATTCCCATGCTATGACATACACATCTGTCAAATAAGTTGTTAAAATCAGACTGTACAAATCATTAGGCTTTTCAAAATGACAGTCAATAACACAGGAAGCTCATTTTCAAAACGTTTTACTAGTGTACACCAGGAGGCAAAAAACTATACAGTACAAGTATAGAGTTTTGTATGACTCTATACAGGAAGCAACTTTGTTTATATTGTGTTTACAATCAGCTTTTGCCCACCTTACTGACGTGGTCAGTCACAGGGCATTTACATCACTATAGTCCACTATATTCTATTCATAAGAAGGTGCTGAGGTAATGCTTATTAAATGTTTTCCCATGAGAATAACACAGCCTTGCAAGGCACCTGGTCAATTACAATGTCCTTCTGTAAATGTTGCTCTTTCAAGGTTCCAGGCCTGTTCGGATACAATAGTCAGTTCATTTCTTAATACGTTCCTTTGTCTCTCTGGTAAGCAGCTGTACTCTATCTTCGATAGAGCTCACAAGGCCATCCTCCTCAGTGGAAGGAAGAAAGATATACATGTACATACATTTATTTTTCTCTGACCCAGCAGATAATTAATGCTGAAAGACATGAGCCTGCTGAACTGGTTACTGCCAGGGTCAGAGTTCAATCACACTGCAGCTACGCTTCAGGCAATTACATGCATGATACTTTCTACTGCCATATTGTAAAATAGAATAAAATGCATTATATACTATTTGCTTCTAAACTAGCACCTCATATATGTTTAGATATATATTTTTCTAACATTCTCCCTCCTTTTAATGCTTTTATTCTATCCAGAAACATAAACAACATTATTTCATTCCCTAGCCTCTTCCTCTCTGGAACTTTTAACTAGGCAAGTCATTTGTTTTACATTTCAGAAAGAATTTCATTTGGTATTAACAAATTCCACTCCAGGTCTTGATACATAGTCTCGGTTACAGATACGTCAACAGAGTTCCTAACTAATCCTTTCATACAAGGTATCCCACAACAGACACATGCTCCCAATATGAGCAAAACAACACAAATGGCAATCAAGATATTCATTATGATTGAACCCCATCCACCAAATGGATTCTGGAAAAAGTTCGTCAGTGGGTTTGGGCCTGGTTCCGCCATGGCTGATACCTGCTGTATTACCTCTAGGTGGTCGTTGATCTCGTGCTTATTATGTGGTATATACGCACAGCAGTCTTCTTTGATAAGCACGCACGCATTCACCTCTCGCTGCCAGGGTGCAGTCAAGAGCCATTACATTTTGTAGCACAACAGTTCTCATTGCATTCAGTTCATCAGTCACAAGTTCGAGAGCGGAAAAGTCGCATTGCTCATTACTTCGAGAGGTTTTGACAACTTCCTCAGTTCCCAGATTGATTTCACTGCTCCATAAGCTGGGATTATTCCAGCCCAGGATATAACACTGTCACTCAAGTCCATATGAGTCAATTTTCCTTTATCTCTTACGGAAGAATGATCTTTCCAACCAGCTTCGATTTCACCCACTGGATTAGTAGGTTTCTCGACTGAGTTCCCAGTTCTTCAAGCTATATCTCTTACATTTCGTATCTTACCCAGAGGCAATTCTGCAGTATGTCTTATGGCTGGAACCAGATAACCCAAAAAACAACTGCCGGACCAATTCTCAGGTAACCATTGATATGCTTTTTTCCCACAAACAAAATAACAATATTCTACTTTACTACTGATGCGGGTTAACTCTGAATGTAACATTTTCCTGTCTATAACAGACAACTGTTTATACAATTCAGGATGTTTCTGCACATCTTTCAACGTTGTTCTCATTAAGCTTAAATACAAATCATAAATCGTGCTACAACTAGTACTGTGATCTTTGGCTTTTATATGACATTTGTAAGACACAGTTATGTTACAATTACTCCAACAACTTGGAGTGTATCATGTTTATAAAAACAAACAATTCCTTTTTGTGTAACAGGTAAGTACAGTGCCACTTTGTCCTGTGATCTCACAGAACCTGTATCAAAAAGTAGATATTCACAAGTCTCATTTATCCCCAAGGGGACAGCAGACATCAAAAGTCCTCCATATGCTGTAGGTATGGCAGTACAAACCCAGCAATTTGAAATGTTCATAGTCTCTACATACACACGCTTCATGGCTAGGTATGTGTTAAGGTTTGGATGCCAATCTGTGGCCAGTTCATCACGTTTCATTATTTATATCTGTGTAGTTATATGCAGGAAAGATCCCAGCAAAAGAAAAGTCACCACAAACATGGTTAATAGGTGTATGATCAGTAGGACAGTAAACCAATGTCTTTGGGGTTGCTTTGTATTGTTATACACTCTGCCCCTGGTCATTCTGTCTCTGTGGTATATCGGCTACGAAATGTAAATCAGACTGGATATTCTTTACCAGTTTGCAATGGGTCAGGTGAACCCAGGACGACCTCTCCGCAACCTTTACTGCAGTAGGCGTTGCCAACAGTACCTGGTACGGACCTTCCCACGTTGGACTCGTCCGGTTACTTGTTTGGATAACATTCAACCTCACCCAGGATCCTGGAGTCAGCACTGCGTCCAGCTTCATTTGTTCTTTATCTGAAAAAGAGTTTAACTGCAAAACAGTCTTATTGGTTAACAATCCTCTCATGTAACTGGCTAATGAGCCATCGACCTCCAGCTCTGCAGGCATGAGAGCTTTCCACTGTGGCAAATAATATGCCCTTCCAAATACTACTTCAAAGGGGGTCAAACCCTTTACATTTGGAACTGTTCTCATGCTCAGCAATGCTAGAGGTAGACAGCAAATCCAATTCGTCTGGGTCTCACTCATCAACTTCCTCAACTTATTTCTCAAAATCCCATTGTACCTCTCCACCAGTCATGCTGACTGTGGGTGGTATGTGCAATGATTCTTCAAGGAAATCCCAAAGAATCCCCCAGGTTGCTGGATTGTCTGGTTCACAAAATGTGTTCTATTGTCACTATAGCTTCTTTCCGGTATGCCAGATATAGGAATACTTTCTTTTACTGGGGCCTTTGCCGCTGTTGCTGCATCCGGATTCCTGGTTGGAAAAGCTTCTAACCATTTTGAAAACATATCTATAATCACTAAACAGTATTTCTTCCCTTCACATTTATTCAGCTCTATAAACTCCATACAAATAGTATGGAACGGATATGGTGGTGTAGGGAAACTCCCTCACTTCGGTTGGAATGCTCCCTGTGCATGATGTTTACTGCAAATATGACACGCTGCACAAAATGTTTGTGTGTAGTTCGTAATTCCGTATGTTTGGAATATTCTGTTAACTAACTGTACCATCCCCCCTGTTGAGACATGGCTCTGCCCATGGCTCAACAAAGCCGCATATCTAAATAAATTAGATGGTAATATTGGCTTTTTCACTTTGGAGATGTACAGTCCGTCTTCAAGGATTGCTCCTCGTCTTACCCACATCTGTTTTTCTGCTTTCGTAGTTAATGTTTGCATTGTTTTTAACATTTCTAAATCTAAAATCTCTGAGGATTGTCATTCCTCATTCAAAAAGACACTTTCCGACTGTGAGGCTGCTTGTTTTGCAGCTGCATCAGCTCGTGCATTACCTTTCGTAATCTTATCCTGTTGCTTTGTATGAGCTGCACATTTACAATTAGCTACTTTAGTAGGTAACTGAATGGAATCTAATAAATTCAAGATTAATTGCGCATGATTAATCGGTTTACCAGTGGATGTTATCATTCCGCTATTCTTCCACTGCTGCGCAAAAACATGCACTGTAGAGAAAGCATACTGACTATCAGTATATATGTCCACACATCTGTTTTTCGCTAGAGTGCAAGCACGTGTTAAAGCTATCAATTCTGATGCTTGAGCAGACAAGTTATGCTGCAGGGGTTGGGCTTCTACAATCTCAATATCAGTAACTACTGCATAACCTACTAGATTCTTTCCTGTAGGACCCTTTCTACATGATCCGTACACATAAACTGTCACCTCTGCATCATCTAAGGGTATATCAGTAATATCCTGTCTGGGTAAAGTTATTTGCTCCATTTCCTGTAGGCAACTGTGTGGTGTGCCATCCACAGGAGTCGGAAGTGACGTTGATGGATTTAATGTTGTACAACGTTCAATCACCATATGAGGTTGACTCAGGAGTATGGTCAAACAAGAAAGATGTCTAGCACGGGACAGGAATGCTATTTTCTCTTGCAGCTCAATTATCGCAACTGCATGAGGCACTCTCACAGTGAGAGGGTGGAATAATACCATTGATGCCGAAGCCTGTACTGCCATGGCTGCTGCAACAACTGCCTGTACACAATGTGGCAATGACCATGCCACTGGGTCCAACTGCGATGAGTAGTAAGCTATGGGGCGTTGCTTACTTCCATGCTGTTGTGTCAAGACTGACGTCATATATCCCTGCTTACAATCTACAGTCTGAAAACATCTCTTATGATAATTCGGGAGCCCTAAAACAGATGATGAAGCTATCAATCGTTTTAGTCTGCAGAAAGCTGTTTCTGCTACTGGAGTCCAGTGTAGTATATCTTGTGCTGCCATAGGTGTATTAAAGATTAAAGCAGACAATAGAGCCAATTCCAAAGCATAGTTTGGTAACCAGCTTCGACAAAAGTTAGTCGTCCCAGGAAGGACATCATTTCCTTCTTGGTAGTTGGCTTGGGTGCTTGTGAAATTGCTGCCTTCCTATCTTCATCTAATGTTCTACCCTCCTTGGATACCACATATCCCAGGTACTTGACCTGTATTCTCCGAAGTTGCAATTTATGCTTGTTTACTTTATGTCCCTGTTCTGCTAAATATTTCAATAATGCTATTGTATCTTCCCTACATTGCTGCTGGGTAGGGGCCGCAAGCAGGATGTCATCCACATAAAGTAGAACTTGACTGCCCCCGGGTGGAGTAAACCCCGGCAGGTTGCTAGCCATCTCCTGTGCAAATATTGTTGGACTTTCACAGTATCCCTGCGGTAGCCGAGTATGGGTGTATCTGTTACCCTGAATGTAAATGCAAACCAATACTGACTATCTGGATGTATAGGTATTGAAAAGGAAGCATAGCTTATATCTACCATGGTAAAATACTTCTGTTGCGGCTTCAAATCATTCAATATAGTGTGTAGGTCTGGCACCATCAGTGCCCTAGGTATTATTGCATGATTTACAGCTTGTAAATCCTGTACCATCCGCCATTCCTTGTTTGCTTTTCTAACAGGAGATAGAGGGGTATTGCATGGTGAATCTAAAGATTCTACCAGTATCCCTTTCTTGAGTTGTGCCGCTATGATAGGCTTGATTCCCTGCTCTGCATCCTTCCTCAAAGGGTATTATTTCTTTTGCGGTCTAAATGCTGACTTCGGTGAAATGGTTACTGGACGTGCTGTCCGAATAAGCCCTACATCTGATTTCCCTGTTGACCAAAGAGTGCTTGATATGTCACACAAGGCTCTCTCTTCTTCTTTTAACAGGAACACCAATCAGCTGTCCTCACTCTGCTGTAAGTGTACAGCTGGACGTGCTTGCGTTAGCCAATTTAAGTTTTGCTTCTGTAGTCCCTGTTGTGACAATTGTAAGTCGATTTGCCTTTCCCATCGTGTCACTTTTTCACCCTGGTCCACCCATCTGACATTTCTATGTTTGGTTACACTGACATGCGGTGGCCTGTTGGACTTATATAGTCCCATGAATTCCTGTGGTAATGAACAACTCAGCACACTATTACCCTCAGTATCCCAGTACAAGGTTCGTAACACTAGTCTATTGGCAGGATGTCTGCACAATGTTTGCTCATATTCCTTATCAGGCCCTGGTGTGCTACAATAGTACAGAGTACAATGTAACAAATGCTGCTGATCAATGTGAAGGGAGTGTACCTTACTGATGGCTACGTTCATCAGTTCCTCGGTTACTGCCTCTGGACCAGTCGTGACGAGGTCCTGCCTGTACCAATTATGGGATTCACCCTCCGTTCACACCACAAAAGTATCCATTTGCCTTTGTGCCTCCATACCCTTCTTGGTAGGGACTACTTCTATGCCAAAGAGTTGTATAATGTCTCTCCCCAGTATATTTACTGGACATTTTGCAGACAGTACTATTTTACTTCTCTGGGTCATACCTGACACAGGGTCAGTTATTGCTATATCATGGGAAAGTGGTTCCCTGTATAGCTGCCCGTTTGCTGCTTTCACTAATATGTAGTCAGGTGATTCTGAGTGTTCTGGTAACTTTGAAGGGTGTATCAAAGTTCGTGATGCTCCTGAATCACACAGGAATCTCACATCCTTCCCCTCCACCAGACGTGTAACTTCCGGTTTTGTGTCTGCCAAATAGAGCTCCAAGCTCAACAAGGCTAATTCTAGAACTTCGTTTTCCTCATTTTCTACATCTGTTTGCACTTCCTTTATTCCTTCTGCTGCGTTTACATTTTCTCCCTGCCCATTAGTCTGTCCTGATGACTGTTGAACGTTATGACTGTCATATAGTCAATCCTCATCACTCCTATCCTTCCCTTCCGTAGACGTTTTTTTATTCAACCTGCAATCCCTTGCTAAATGTCCCTCTTCCCGCAGTTAAAGCACTCACCTTTTCTCTTTCTTTCCTCAAACACCTCCGAGTCTCTGTCAGAGCGTTTATTGCCCTGAGTGTTTCTCTTACCCTTTTACCTGACTGTACTACAAAGACTTCTGCTCCGTCTTCAGCTGTGAAGACCTGCGTCTTCCTTTTCTTCTTACTGTTAAGATGTCTTTCAGCATGCCTAGCATACTCCAGTAAGGCTTGTAGCCTACTCGTTCAGTGATCTATCATATGCTTTGTAATATAGCTACCGATAGGGGCAATGCAACCTTTCAAAAATGCATTTTTCAACTGTTGTTCATATGAACTATCATTTTTCTGATTTGCAGGAATAGGCATACCACTATGGTTATTGAAACATTCCAATAATCTACCATAGTATCCATCTACAATTTCATTATCTTGTTGTATGCACTGATTAATACATGTCCAATCTGCTCTAGGTTTCCATTTTTCAGTAATTCGGTCCGTAAGACCCTTCAATGTGGTGTCTACTTCTGCATCACTATGTGGGAGTGGTTTAAGTTGCGCGTCACGAGCATTCCAGACGCCACAAACCATGTGCCAGTCTGGACCTATAATTTGTCTAATCACCTTCTCTACTTCTTCCCCATTTAAGTGGTAACTCATTCGCATACCTTGTAAATGTTGTATAAACTTTTCATGATTACTTTGTGGATGGGGAATTCCCTCTGTAACTTTCCGGATATCTTCCGGTGTCCACGGTCTATACACTAGGAGAGTGGGGTCCTGGCCTTCCTGTCCTGCCTGAGGGTTCGGTACTTCAATTAATTGACAGATTTCCTCACTCTGTTCTAGTGACTCTCTTCTTAGTTGAGTGTCCCTAGGTGTTTTACGTGTTCAGGATCTAGTTTCAATAGCTTCTCTTACAAATGGTTGTTGTAATACCTCTGTTGCCACAGGATAACGTGGGGGGGGACTAGCCTGCCCTCCCGCTTCATATCCTGGATGTGGTGTCGGAGGGGGTGGAGGGGGAGGGGCCGTCGCTACTACTGTATTATTATCTTCTTTGTCTAAGTATGATGCTTTCGCATTTTTAGTCTTCTGTTCCCTTCGGTTCACTTCCTCAATCCACCTATGTGCTTGAGGGATCCCCAAATGTCGCTGTTTTTTCGCCTGACCATCTGCGTCACATTTTAAGTGTTTCAAAAGTTTCACTAACGATATTTTGTCTAATATACCAGCAAAGTCATATTTATTAACCCATTTTGCAAAATATCTCACATTATCTGCTCTCTGCAATTGCATATACTTCGCATCATCCGTCAAGGGCGGATCTCACGATCTCTTAGTGCACTGATTTCCCATGTCTTCAAAACAACTGTTACGTAACCCTTCTCTCGTACCACGTGGTATCTCCTTCCCTGTATCCACTGTAGTGTCTAGAATGACTGTTTACTCTGCTCTGTGTTCCCCTGATCTATGACCAAATGTAACACTACTTCAATTCGTTCTCGACCTGCTATCACAAATCTTAACAACAACACAATGTAACCTGGTCCCTGATCTAAAACAGAGACCAAGAGGGAAACTCCTTACCTGAGCCTCCCGTTTATGACTGCACGTTTTCTTCTTGGGATCCAGTTTTCCGCTTTTCAGCCACAGATCAGAAAGTGGACAGCCTCTTTACACACAACAATTCAGTCGGAGGTCTTTTCACTCAAGAAGAACCATTTAGGCAACTTCTCCTGTGCAGATTTCTTACCACCCATGCACTCTGACCTGTAGCTTACCAAGGGAATTCTGGCTAAGAAGGACCACAATGTCAAATAAGTTGTTAAAATCAGACTGTAGAAATCAGTAGGCTTTTCTAAATGACAGTCAATAACACAGGAAGCTCAGGTTCACAACGTTTTACTAGTGTACACCGGGAGGCAAAAAACTATACAGTACAAGTATAAGAGTTTTGTCTGACTCTATACAGGAAGCAATTTGTTTATATAGTGTTTACAATCAGCTTTTGCCCACCTTACTGACGTGGTCAGTCACAGGGCATTTCCATCACTATAGTCCACAATATTCTATTCATACGAAGGTGCTGAGGTAATGCTTTTAAAATGTTTTCCCATGAGAATAACACAGCCTTGCAAGGCACCTGGTCAATTACAATGTCCTTCTGTAAATGTTGCTCTTTCAAGGTCCCTGGACTGTTCGGATACAATAGTCAGTTCATTTCTTAATACGTTCCTTTGTCTCTCTGGTAAGGAGTTGTACTCTATCTTCGATAGAGCTCACAAGACCATCCTCCTCAGTGGAAGGAAGGAAGATATACATGTACATACATTTATTTTTCTCTAACCCAGCAGATAATTAATGCTGAAAGACATAAGCCTGCTGAACTGGTTACTGCCAGGGTCAGAGTTCAATCACACTGCAGCTAAGCTTCAGGCAATTACATGCAAGATCATTTCTACTGCCATATTGTAAAGAAGAATAAAATGCATTATATACTATTTGCTTCTAAACTGGCACTTCATATGTGTTTATATATATATTTTTCTAACAACATCCATCCGGCATATGCATGTTATTCCGTCCTTTGCATTGGCGTGGGTGTTTGGCCGTCCGCAACGCTACTCTCAACATGTGATGTCCCACCTTCCCTTCTGTGCCTGTGGCACCCTGTTAGGACGTCCTGTTTGGTAGGCAGATGTTCCGCTATATGTGTTTGACATGTCTGCATAGCTAATCATCGGTACGGTGGTTGAACATCCCGCCTTGTCCAGATGTGTACAGTTATGTGCACCGTGGCGTGTGCACGCCTATGGGGTTTGGACGGGTCCATACCACATGCGGGATGTACACATTCTGCCGACACATTCACATGCAGCCATTTGCATATCTGTACCTGAGGTGGGTTGTTAACATGTGGGGTACATATTTGCCCGCGTGGCACTGCCTAAGACAATACTTCTTACCACATTTCAGGTATGCCCATTGTGTGTAGGTGTGTAGCTGCACGAGGCTGCTAGCTGGGTTGGGTGCACGGTCGCATATGGGTGCGGGTTACATGCTATGATGGGGCTATTGTGTATTACATTTGCATGCATGGGTTCTGCTTCTGGATATTACGCTTAGACATACGCCGTCCTGTGTATGCGACGACAACGTTGCTGGGTGTGGTACATGTTGCTATGCACATGTTTGCCTGTGTTTGAGGTATCTTGTTTCCTTCTTGTTGTTATATCGACACGGCTACCCGGCTGTGTACTCTCACTACTGCTGGTGACCATTAGGGTTGCCACCTTTTCCAATGCCCAAAGTGGGACATCTTTTGTAGAAACATCGGATTTTGCAGGACAAAACATACCCACAGCAAGTAGAGATGAAAGAACTTCACTTTTTTGCCAAAATAAACGCTTATTCTTATAGCATTTGGGTTGCTTATTCTGTTTCTTATGACATGTATGTGTTTCAAATACAAAATAATTGTTTTATGCTACTATTAAGGTATATTGAGGAAATATTTTTGTCCTGAAATCTCAGGACATTTGCCATTTTTCGATTTTTTGGCGGGACACAACTGTCAAATGAGGGACTGTCCCTAGCAAAGTGGGACAGTTGGTAACCCTGGTGACCATGCCCATGTCGCTACTTCTATGTTGGTGCGGCGCGCTGACATGCTGCGGTACACCTTCACTGGGTATGCCCACTGACAGTGCATTGCGGGACGGACACGGTATTATGCGTATCCTTTGTTCCTTGGACGGGTACACTTAGGGCTTCGTGGGTTGTGTTTGCTTCTCCGTTTTGTTGGGACGGGTACTATGTTGCATACTCTGCGTGCGTTTCATTCTCCACGGGCCCTGGCTGGTGCGGTTACTATTACGGGCGGCCTGTGGAAGTCAGCACTTTAGGTTGCTCATCGCCTGCCGGCTTAGCCACGCCTCTGGACGCATCCTACTTGGGCTCGCTCACGTGCCCTACGCACGTGTCTGTGGTTGCTGCGCACACTCATTACTATGCATATGGCGCTGCTATGCCGACTATTCACTGCACCGCCGGCGCAAGCCTTACACCGACCTTGCGCCGAGCTTCATGAATCCCGGGGTGTGTTCTAAAAGTAAAGAGGTTTTGACTGAAGTTCATTATCTCATTAATTTGTTTGTTAAGAGAGGTTATTCAAAAGAGACTGATGAAAATAAGTTATGAAGCATGGTCTGCGTGTGAATAACAACACATCGGGAGTGGGAATTTTCATAAATATTCTATGAATAATCCCAATATTATTAAGAACAAATGTTTTACTTTTTGTTACAGAGTATATTTTTCTAGTTAAATTATTTAAATTATTTGTAAATACTGAAAGTTTTTGTTGAATGATCCTGTACTAAAGCACAATATTTAATACAGACCACAGATTTCACATAAAAAAGGGAACAATTTGGGTAACAGGCTGATGCACAGTTATTCTGTTCATGTTGTTTATGATCAGATTTATTTTCAACCTTCCAAATATAGCACTACTCCCTGTGGTTGAAATGCTTGTTGCAAAGTAATTAAACAAATTTCCAACTATTAATGGTGTCAAGGTTGATATTCAAGATTTATACACTTGGAATTCAATGTATCTAGTGTATGTACTAAAATATCCATGCAACCTTTTTTCACATGGGCAAAACCCAAAGGAAATCGAAAGATAGAACACATGAATATTTAAGAGAAATTAAACAAGTTAAAAAGGAAAGTCTAGCAGGTAAACATTTTTCTCTGTATCATCCTAGTGACCCATGTTTACTGTTGGCTTCTGGTTTACTGCAAGTTAATTTTAATTTCTTAGGAGGTATTCATTTAAATGAATGTTTATGGATATGTTTGAATATTAAAATTTAGGACTTTAAGACCACAAAGTTCTAACGGTAAACTGAACTGGAAGCATTTGTTTAGATAATTGTTTAATTAATTGCATAATTAATCTTTAATTTCATTGTGTGCGCGCGTGTGTGTGTGTGTGTGTGTGTGTGTGTGTGTGTGTGTGTGTGTGTGTGTGTGTGTGTGTGTGTGTATGTATATATATATATATATATATATATATATATATATATATATATATACACACACACACACACACACACACACACACACCCACACACACACACACAAGTGTGTGTAGTTTTGCTGTTTGATTTTATTCCCCAGAAGGCTCTGCTGATGTACCAGGGATATTCAATAAAGCTCTTGATCATTGTTTTATTTTTTTCTATGTTTGTTGTAGTTCACAAGGATAAGGATAATATTTGTTTGACTGAGGCATTTTTTATTACTTGGTGTGAATAGGAAACATTGTGGAAGATATGCAAAAGGTGAAAGAAATATGTTGCATGATGTTATGAGATTCAGTTATAATGACATTTCAATAAAATCTTCCCAGCTCTTTTCAGTAAGTGTCATGGGATCTTTTATATCCATCTGAGCTACCAAAACCTCAAGCAAGTAGGACCTTAGTTTAACATCTCATCAAATGGAAGGTACACTAAAGAATGCATTAACAGTAGAAGAAAAATGAATTCAAGTGCTTGGTATGGGAATAGAACCCACATTCTTTTGATCCATGGAGCCAGCCTGTTGAGCCACTTATACTGACAAAAATGCTAATTAATAATTGTCTTATTCAAGTCATGTGGTCACTGAGTTATTCCCCTGTGGTGTGGAACCAGTCTTTTGGCAATAACCCTTGGTCTTCCATGCATTTCAGGTCTTTGATGATCGTCTTTATCAATACAACTGCATTACTAGTGTCACTTCTGGGTTTATTTGTATGCTATATTGCCCTAGTATGGAGTCTGATCTGGTCAATAAGTCAGAATACTGTTCAAAATATCAAAAGGAACATTTTAGTTCAGTTTTCTGTTTGTGTTTTGCAGTCTTGCATCACTGCTTACTGCACTTTGCTAGTAAAAGTTAATAGTCTGAAAAGGTGTAGCTACCTGTTCTTGCCCCTGGTGCCATTGCCCATTGTGGTCTCCCCCTCAACTCTTCAGTTTTAACTTGAGGAGCAAAAAAAAAGACAAAAAAAAAAACTTTTTGATCTTTTTAACAAACTGCATTTTGTAGCAAACAGCTGTTACAGTTTATGCCACACACAGACTACTACAATGCTTGAGTTCTAACCTCAAATACACTGAAGACCGGGCGGCACCTGCTGATCATGAACCCTAACACTTTGCTTCTGGGGTGGCTGCCCCCTTTGCTCCAACCAAGCTATACCTCTGACAGTCTGTACTGCAAGAATCTGTGAATTATTCCTTCTGATGAATATGTGACTCATTGTTTCTGTGACTGTGCAAATAATTGTCTCTGTGACTGTGTGGATCATTGACTACCACTTTACTACCATCTCTGGTCTTTGTTGCTTGCATTTCTGTACACTATAAATCTATAGTTTCATGCCCATCTCTCACAAGCAGACCATCCCAATATGTTAGCATGCAGAACTAACACAGCTTGAAAAAATAAATTGTACTCTGATGTTATATAGACAACACAGATTAATCTAACTAGATGGTTTCAGTTTACGATTAGAATAAATTAGTTATGAAACATTTGACAGATAGTGAACTTCTCATATCCATTTACATATTTTCAATAATAATGTTATATTTAGGTCCGTCATGTTGCTTTAATGGGAGAGATGTCCCATTTATATAAAGCATTTCAGCCAACTGATTTTTAAATTAACACTGCTACATTTCTGTGTCTATCAAAGAAATTGCACACACAATTTCAAAAAATATACCATCTATATTCACAAGCAGATCATTTTCTGACTTTTGTGGCTTAGTTAGTGAATTACTCATATTAGAGTTTGCACAGTCATTAGTATTGTTGCATCAAGCATCTGCAAAATGTTCCTCTGCCCTTTCTCCTTGACTTATGCTCTGCTGACAAGGTCATAAAAGCCAAAATGTGCACATCAACAGCCCGTGGCTTTTGACTTTGTTGGCCTGAATCTGTCCATAAAGATTTAAAAAGGAAAAATTAAAAGTCATGGACATTTAGAATCCAAATAGCTGAAATACTTAATATCCTTAAGCAGTCATTTGCATATATTTCATGGGCCTCTGTTACAGGAGGTTTAAGTTATCACACAGTGAAAACTCTATCTAAGCTAGGTTTATCTTATAGATTTTACTAACTGGCTTGTCTGTGTGACCTTTTTACTTTTTGGTTTAGTTGTTATTTGGGATATTTTGCAGACATCTTAATGGTTATGGACATCAGCTGGGTTTAAAGTACACTTATGCTATTCTGATGAGGTCATAAGAAGGCCAAAACATGCATGCCTACAGCTAGTGGCATTTGGCTTTGTTAACCTGGATCTGTCTATAAAGACTTATACAGGAAACAATAAAAAGTCATGCACATTCAGAAGCATATAGCTGAAACACAATGTCCTTAAGGGATCATTTGTATACATCCCATGGGCATACCTCCCAACCATACCGAATTACTCGGTATTTACCGAGTTTTGGGGTCCAAATGAAGGGGTGCCACGATTCCCGATTGGCACCCCTTCATTTCCGATTTTTTTGCTTCATTTTTTACATTTTTTTTAAATTCGCGCTATCGGCGCTGACGTCATCACGTGCGCGATGACGTCAGCGCCGTCAGGGCTACCAGCCAGTCGGAATTGAGCTCAAGGAGCTCACGTCATTATTTCAAATTCCGGCTGGCTGTGAGTGAGCGGGAAGGAAAGTACAGCAGCACCGACTACTGAGTATTACTAGCCTAGGCGCTACGCTATCATTCACTAAACTATGGCAGTAATGCCTTTATTTTTGTCCAAGCTGGCTGCGACTCTCCGAACAGGAATACAGCACAGCAGCAATGGAATTACAGAGGCAGCAGTGCTATTACTTTTATTTCTCCAAGAAGCAGGCAGCGTGAGCAGGTAAGTATTTATGTCCGGATTTTTGATTTTTCCAGGTTGAGAGGTATGCGATGACTTTTCAGTCACTGGAGGTGTACCCTATCAGAAAGACTTTTGCTTGGTTCAGGGGAACTACTTGTGTGTTGTTGTATTAGATGAATTACTAGCTACAACATTAAGGATCATGTGTTTTATTCGGAGCATATTTTCTGTGACTTTTTCTGCAGTGAAATAGGATTATTTTTAAGACTGGGCTTTCTGCGTTGAAAGAGAGTAGAAATGCAATGCTTTGGAGCAGCCTGAATGTAAAAGGAAGCTGAAAGTTTTATCAGAGGCCTGCTGTCATATGTGTAGCCTATCAAACAGTAGTTTTGTTGAAGTATGGGAAAACAGATACATTATTAATTGCTTAATAAATAGTAACTTGTACAATGGCTTTTCTGCCACTTGATCACAGCTAGAGCAACCAGGATTGTATCGGGCAATGCCTGTATTTGAAACAAGTTGAAATTCCTTTAGCAGAATTTCATTCCATCACTGTCATAACCTGTGTAATCCCAGGCAAACTATTCTGGTACGTAGTCTATATATAAAAACTGCAAAACTTCCAAAGAGAAAGTCACATCTCTTATTTGTAGGTAGTTTCTACTCATCACGTTGTTTGTAGTCAAAAGGAGCCTGTTCATTCAGGCAGTTCCTAAAATTATGCTTCAGAGGTATTTTATGAAAAAAATAGACATAACTCTTTCCTTCATTCATAACTATTTTATTTTTATAATTGCAATGAACTCTTATTCTGTTTTTCTTATTTATTAGAATTCTGTGCCATGCAGAGTGGATAAGTAAGATACGCTTGATAGGCAGATCTTGCATTGTTTTATATAGCAACATTTTGCAATGCTGAGCATGCTGATCTCTAGTCTGCATTTTTTTCTTAAAATTACTAATTTAGGAGATGAATTATGAGACTAGCAATTAGACAGGCTTCTTAGCTGTTTTGCATGGATGGATTAGAGAGAAAAAAAAACAGCATCTTTTGAGATGTAGGTGTCATTTTATGCTAAAAGGTAGTGTCCTTTTGCAAAGAGCCTCTAAACTGTCAACCCCGGCTTAGTCTCATTCCATGAGCTGTAGGTGATGCTTTCCTCAAGTCTGTGCTATGAAATGGTATGGAACAGTCACTGCATGCAGTAATGCTTCATGCCCGCAGGTAATGGCAAATGACTCAAGTCACAAGACGTGTTTTTTTTTTTTTTTTTTAATAATTACTTCAGCTGCTTGTCTGATGTGTAAATGCTTGGAAAGAATAGCTTGGTCTGGAGATTTTTAAAACAAAACAAAAAATGCTTGTTGATTATTTTTCTTCTGTACTTGCTTTTCCTGTTGAAAGTGAAACAGCAGTTTTGTGCTTTCAAGTCGGAATTGTGTGACATGCATTTGTGGAACAGTAATCCTCAGTAGAGAAGAACTTGTTGGCATTTGGAAGTTGTCTTCAGACTGCATTCATAGTGTTTTAGCCTAAACAAGAGAAAATCTCCAATATGTAGTTGCAAAATGTCTGAAAGAGCCTTATTGCTGCAGTGACTAATGATATTAGACACTTGAGCTTTTCTAATAGTTATTCTATGGACATGTTTGAAGAAAAGGTTGTGATCATGTCAGAATTAACTAAATCATGGAAGCTAGGATCACACATGCTCATAAAGTGTTGTTTAAACGTCTCTAGTTTCTCACTGTAGAGATCTGTAGCAAGTACAAAATTGTATTTTGTCAGCAACATTGCTTGATGTAGGAATTAAATAATATGGTGATATTATGAGGCAAGATCAGTGGTAAAACATTCCGACCTAACTAGCTTTCTATGTCACAAAAAGTATGTAGTCAGAATTTTTTTGTTAGTCTTCCTTTTGATGCCGTGAAGTAAGTACAAATCCTGGTTTCTTCTATCTAGAAAGTACTTAAGGTTGAGTGAAGACAGATTGCTAGTTTCATTCTTTTCCAGAAGTGTAAGAATTTACTTTTTTGATGGAAGAATCTGCTTTAAAGTTTTGATTTCATTTATATACATCTGCACAGTGTTTACAGGAAGTTAGTGGAAGAGGAAAAATTAGTGGTAAATCAGTGTCATACGTATGGTTAATAGTCTGTTTGAAGAACTTTGTTTTAAGCTGTTAATTATTTTGGTATAGCTGACAATTCTGCTCATAACATGCAGCAGTGTCTTTATACTAACTTACAGGCCTTCCATTTTAGACTTTGAAATATCACAGTTGCTTAGGAAGAGTCATTTGGTGATGGCTAGATTAGTTACATGCACTGCTGCCAGTTATGGTGAGGTAAACCAATAAATTTTGTGCCAAAAAGTTTATAGTTATAGTGAGGTCACATCACTAATAATGTATATAGCATTAGTCATTGTACAGGAGGAAATCAACCAGAGCTGCATATGGGGGTATAACGTGACAGATGTGGCAGCTAGGAAGTGATACCTCTTTGACATCTGTAATACTACAGTCGGTGAGACTGTAATAATGTTAGTATATCCCTAAGCTAATTGCTGTTCTGCATATATCAGCATCCTTCATCCAGGGAATGCAGTTTTTTTTAATCAAAGAAAGAAAAAACATACTTGATACAACGTTAATTGCTTTTAAAAACTGATCCTCGATTTTAAACATTATGATAGCTCTTAAATATTTGTATTGTTAGCTAGTCTTAATGTTTCAGTGTTTATCACATTATTTGAAATTATTATAAATTACTTCTGCATACGTATCCATACATTCAGTAGTAAATAGTGTGGGAAGAAATAGCCAGGGAATAGTGTTTGTGCATTGATGTACTGCAAAATGTAAAAATAAAATCCAAATAATCATTGATTGTAGAAGTAAAGCAGTATGCACACATTAGTGTTTATGGTAAATGGGGCGAAATAGCCAGGTAATAGGACATTGGAATCTGGTGCCATATTTTGGTTGGTTGTTCTTCAGTTTGCGTTTGAAAGTTGGTATCCCACAATTCCATCGGAGTGGGTGGGGTTACATAATTATGTATGCAAATTAGATGCTAATCAGCGTACAGATTTGTACCTATTTTTCATGGGCCTTGTCCAGATTTTTGATGTTTCCAGGTTGAGAGGTATGCCCATGGGCCTCTATTTCAAGAATTTTAAGCTATCAGAAATCCTTAAATTGGCTAGGTTTTTCTTGTAGTTTTTACTGTACAAAGATGAGGGATTTACATGAAACACGGCTTTTGTTTTGTTATTGCAGTAACCCTTAAGTCACTTAAGTCACCGAGACAGGTAATAGCTGTAGATTTCTACAGTGAGGTATTGTTTGTTATCTATACGTGTAACTGTGTAATGTCTGTTTCTATCACCCTTCTTCTTCTTTCGGCTTTTCCCGGTTAGGGGTTGCCACAGCGGATCATCTGTCCGCTCATGATTGGCAGTGGAGTTTTACAGTGTCGAGTTGCCAGCCCGGCGCCCAACCTTCCACAGAAGGCACACATACACACACTCTCACACCTAGGGCCAATTTAGAGTGTCCAATCTACCTGCAGCATGTCTTTGGGATGTGGGAGGAAACCAGAGCACCTGGTAGAAACCCACGCGACCACAGGGAGGACATGCAGACTCCGCACAGAAGGCACCCCAGCCAAGGATCGAACCTGAATACTTAAATCATTGGCCAGACATTTTTAACCCCTTCCCTTCTGATTTACTTATTTATTTTAATAAAATTGCACTTTTAAGCTCAGTTTGTATATATCAAGTGATTATTTTAAAACAAAATGGTTTATCTTTAAGTGGTATAGAGCTGTAGAGTCAGCTTTGTTTTGTAAGCCAAAATTGTAGTACTATGAACGGTAGTACTTTGTTGTCTTTTCTCTGTATGAAACTAATACTCAAACAAAGGAGTATCATAATACATATTAACTAATGATTTGCTAAAACAACCTGCACCTGTGGTGTACAGGGAAAAAGCCCTGACTATGACCTCGGTGACATCAATTCAAATAGCGGCATGAACATTTGACGGTAGGCAGGAAAGATGGTTGGGTCCATTTGGGGGGAGGGGGGGGTGCATGTATTCAGGTACATGAGTGGTCTAACTTCCCTGGTGGAGATTAGGGGAAAAAAATCTTCTGCTGCCACTTGATGGTGGGTGGGATGTCCTGCTGATATCAGCCCCCTTGAGGAACAGAAAAGGGGAATAGTTCAGCTATTGCATCATTTGTAAATCCTGTCCTCAGGTTGCTGTTGGGTGTTTACAAGTGATGGGGAATTAGGAAAAATACTCCCTGGCAACATGTGACATTGCCCAGGTTTCCATGGCCTTCTCCCTGGCCCAGGCATGTGTCAGAATTAGCTCAAAGGAGTCTAAAGCAGGTGTAGTAGATGTGATGGACAGAGAGAGAATATGAGAGTATCTGATGGGCAACTGTAGGGAGCCAAGAACAACCACAAAAATAATTTGCTAAAATCCCAATTTTTGGGGGTGAGGAAAGTCATGTACCTTAAAACTAATACTAATTATATTTCTGACATGGATTACATTAACTGTAAAAGTCAAGTGATTTGAGTTGTATATTAGAATGTGAAAGATACAGTGATAACTTGAATTACATGTCTTGTTGCTACAGCTTTAAGAACGTTGTCAGAATTTTTACAGAGAAAAGAGTTCTTGTGGAAAGCCATGATCCAGAAAGCAAAACATGATGATAACTTGACCTGTACATAGTGCTTGCTGTTATAACATCTAGTAGAAAGTATGATCCTAACTTATAAGCTACAGCTAAACAGTTAGCAGATTCAGGGGAAATTGTCAAGAAAGTGACACAAAATTAAAAAAAGGGATTTGTCTGCATTAACATTTTCAAATACTAATACAGAAAAAAGATGTGAAACTAAAAAAAGAACACTAAGCACATTGGTAAAACCAACTGTAGTGAAAATACTGTGAATATAACTAATTTAGTGACCTGTGGCAGTAAATTTAATAATTTGATTTCAAATGATATACAAGGTTGCAACAAGGTTATGGAAAACAAAAAAATTAACAGTGTCATCGCTTTCAAAACTAAAGTCAATTGACACACTCAGCTTGTTGAGATCTCTGAAGAGAATTCAGAATACAAGCAGTTAATCTTATATGCTGGTACTGTTAACTTAAAAACAACCTGTTTAAATTAAAGCTGCATTCTTGATATTTTGACATTTTGCTCATTTTCTTATTCACTTTATTGTTTACAGCTGTTTGTTCAACAGAGAAAAAACCCAGAAGTTCTGACAGTTAGATACATATCAAACCAACTTTGATACCCCACCAAACTAGAAGTGCTCAAATACAAAATGATCTACTTCTCCGCTAACCAAAATACATCCCTTCAAAAAAAAAATTCTGGAAAAACTTAAATAATATCATAAAATCTAGTAGAAAGCCTACATTAAACCCTTTTCCATTTGAACACAAAAATAAATTCAACACTCCCTCCATCACCTCCAACTCCCACCTATGCCACAACACCCTTCCAATTACCTATGACCCACTTCTACCTTTAACCTGTAGCTCCAAAGACACAATGTAGCTCAATCTGAATACTGTTTTTACCATGACATTTAAAAAATATCTTCAGAAATTAAAACCCACATCATTAGTCTTCAACTACCTGCCTGCTGAATATCTCACCATTGCTATAGAAGGAATTAGTTACTATGTATTCCTACTTACAAACAGATCTATGATAAAAAAATCCACTCCTTAACTATGGAAAACCTCCAACATCATTTCACTCGATAAAGGAAGAATCTCAGCCGAGCTGGCTGCCATCCTATTGCAATCCTTCTAAAGCTCTCTCTCTCTCTCTCTCTCTCTCTCTCTCTCTCTAAGTGTCTTGAAAAATGGATTCATCAGCAACTTCTGGCCTACCTCCTTGAAATCCAGCTGTTCTTCCCTATCCAGTATGGTGTTTGACCACACTACAGCACATAAACTGTTCGACTATACTTTCTACATACAGGTAACCAAAATTTGAACTCAGATCACTTTGTCTCCTCATGCCACCTTGCTCTGTCAAATGTCTTCAGTACTGCCTCCCTCCTCCACTATCACCTGGTTCATATCTTACCTGAACAAACATACACAGTCTGTTAAATTGTTAGACTCCAACTCTAGTTTTCCTCATTGACAACAGGCATGCCCCAAGGCTCCATAGTGGGTACCATTCTATTTAAAATCTTTGTAAATGAGATGTACAAAGAAGGAAAGCTTGCCTCTATCATACTGTATGCCAACAACTCAACCCTGGTCTGCTCTGCTCTTTGCTTAACTTCCTTACAATCCATTACTCAAGAAGCTTTCACCTCCATTAAAAACTGTCTACAGAAATCAGAATTTCTTTTGAACCCAAATAAAACTAAACTGCTTATTTTTCATTCTAAAACTACTAAACCCATCTCTGTAGTCCTTGACATTTTTTTCACTTAAATCTAACAACATGAAAAGTTGAACAAGTCAACCATGCAAAACCTCTGGGCATTATCATTGACAACAAACGAAAGTATGACCACCATGTAGACTCTGTAGTCAAAAAAACTCTCAACAAGCTTGTTTGCCTATATAGAGCTAAACCTTTCCACAGTGATTACAGCAGAAATATTATAGCCATTTACTTTTTTCTTCCTACCACCTGTATGTCTTCAGTCTCTTCAGCAATCTCTCCTCATCTCAAAGACTCAAGCTACAGCAATGTCACAGCAATGGTATGAAATTTCCACACAACCTTTCAAATTGTGTGCACCACTACATATGTTTAGTTTAGTTTCCTCAAATGGGCTAGTCCAGCATCTTACCTTCTCTGAATTAGACATGCCTCAAATAGTATTACATCAACCATTCAATACCACACCCTTGATTAAACACGTTCAGTGCTACATTCTACATAGAAATTCATGCTTTAAAAACTTATCTTTGCTAAATCACTAAATCCAAAACTCACTTTGTGAATGTCTGTTCTCAGTAAGTATCTCCAAAGTATAGAACAATCTATAAAGCTCCATCAGGCTCATAAATAACCTACAAACAAACTTAAAACCACCTTAGGAATACTGCTAAATGTAGTTCACCCACAGTTAATCTCTCTCTTTCATTATACCTTAGTCTTTCACTTTAAAATCTAAGCTTCCTCTTCAATCAGTCTGCAATACCACATATCTGTCAGCAGGATATGTACTCTGTGATGATAAGCGAACTTAATATGGGCTTCACTAATGCACAACGAACAAAGATCTACTGCCTGTTTCACTTCCCACTCTTATCATCCCACATGCATCCACTGCAGTCCCACAACAACTCCCTATATGTAATTCTCTCTATCAACCTTATAATGCTTATCAGTGTATATGTCATTCTTTCAATCACCCTTACTCCTTATCCACCACATACATTGCATGAAAACTAACTTCATCTAGTCCAATATCTCAATTATACCTATTAAACCTTTGATTTACATGTCTGTTTCTAAATCTCTAACAATTAACATGGATTTGCTTCTAAATCTTTAACATCTAACATGCCTTGTACTAGTTTTATAAATACTATTCCTTTTTCTTCAGTTTATTGTACAACTACTTTTCACATATATTAAATCTTGTAAAATGTTTTCTTGAAAAATATAGATATGATTTTATTACATACCTACATTTTCCATACAGTGAGTCTTGTAAAAATGTTTCCTACACCTTTGGACTATGTACTATGCACTTTTTATCTCATTTCTTTTGGAGATTTTCTTCCCAGGCTTCCACTGAAAATAAGCATCTAATACCAGTCCAACTTTTCTGGTAAAGAAAAGCAATAAAAAAAATCAATAAATAAATAAAATAAAATACGTAAACTCAAAACTGTTCAGTTGCCAAACTTTGGGTCTTTTCATAGTTAGGGTTAACTTGCTGAGCAAGCCAAAGGAAGTTGCAGAAGCTTTGGATAAGTACATTATAAATATTCCTAAACCATCTAGGCACAAAAGGTCAGAAACACTGAGTTTTGAGCTTCACATATATGCTAATTAATTCTACAACACTCAGGTAAAGGAACATGAACCTTCCTAGTGACCATGAATAAGACTCAGATACAATTGCTATATTGCTCATGTTATTCCATGTCTCTGGATCAAAATTTTATAAGAGCATTTGGAAATATAGCTCAATATAAAAATCTGACAAATGGGCTGGTAAGTAGATTTATGACACCAATTTGAGGAAGTCAGTGTTATTTGATGGCCAATTTGACTGAATACCAGATCATGAAATTTTGATATGTCTCTTCTGTTTTTTTTTTTTTTGGTTTCATCATTCATACCATCCTGTAGTCCTGCACACTACCTTTACCTCAATGTTTATAACTTCCAACTTATTAACTTTCCCCTTCAGTAATACTGTCTTGTTCACCCCTTCCCTAGCTCATCTCCCTTACTATTGTGTACCTTCTGCAACCTGTAATGATCAACTTCTAATTTTTCCCCCTTCTTTCTATCATTCATCAGTTCATCTCACTTCCATGTTATTCTACTTCTCAGGCCTATCTTTATTCAATCCTATCAATCCATTTCACATTTCTTCCCTTACTCAACTACTCCAGCATCCATCTTATTTTAAAAACAGGAATGAAGACAAACTCCAATATAACTTCTGGCAACAAGATAGATACTGGATACCTCCAGAATGTGTAATACTCAAATTAAAATGATAAGCGCTTTTGTCTACTTATACATGTAGACTTCATCAGATAAAGCAATTGAAATTAACAGGAGTTATATAATGAATTTAAATGTGACATCACACAGTATTGTCTAATCAGAGCAGCTCAAACTATATGCATAGGATAAGCACATTTAAAGGTGTATGTACCTATACAAACATTTACACTTGCATTTGTGTAAAACTATTACCACATATAATTCCCTGCCACATTTTAATACAAATAAAATTCACATAAATATGTTTATATATAAATAAATATCGTATAATAATAATTTACAAATAGTTTAAACAAAGTCCTAAAAATAACTTGTTAATTATTATTTCCACCAGTAAAAAATGCACATATGTATAAATCCTGTTTATATATATATATATATATATATATATATATATATATATATATATATATATATATTAGCTTCTGAAATCAAATAAGGTTGGGCTTAAGACTGGAACAACCACAATATGAAAACACTTAAAAGAATTAATTAAGATGAAAATGCCTTAAGTTTTAATAAACATGATAGAAAGTATATAGTTTAAACCTGGCCAAGCACAAGAATTTAATTCTAGCTGCTTATATAACTCCTTCTCCAAAATGAATATCTATGGTTCCCTCTGGCATCTAATTCCACATTGTCAATGGCATTAAACTTAAAAGAATGTGTTGGATATTCTATAATATGTTGAGCCAAGGCATTATTTGGATTCTATCTCCTAATACCATATAAATGTTTATAGACTCTATCCTTTAATCTACAGTCAGTCTCACCAATATAATAGCATGGACAATCATTGCACCTGGCTAAGTATATTAGAGATTTTGATTCACAATTGAATTTTTTATATATTTGATATTCCCTATTTCTTATAGTAAACCTATCATTCTTACAAATAAATCCACAATAATTACAAAAACCACATTTCTTCATCCCCACATTTTGCCTGTTATTCATTTTTGATGTATTTTCCGATATTGTTTTTAAATTCCTATCTCTACGATACACAAAACCACTCCATTATTTATTTTTTGTCTGAATTCACTGTCCTCTAATAATATTGGCCAGTTTTTCTTAAAAATACCTTCAATATCCTTACTATTTAAACTAAATGTGGTGATAAAAGCAACATTGTAATTAATTTCATCATCAGACCTAGATACTAAAGTAATCTATACTAATAAGCATACTAAAATAAATGATAGGCCGTTTTTTGTTTATCACAGAGGTAGGAATTAAAAAAAACAATATTGGAAAATACATCAAAAATGTATAACAAACAAAATGTGGGGATGAAGAAATGTGTTTTTTGTAATTATTGTGGATTTATTTGTAAGAATGTTAGGTTTACTATAAGAAATAGGGGATATCGAATATCTAAAAATTTCAATCGTGAATCAAAAGTCCAAGTATAATTAGCCAGGTGTAATGATTGTCCATGCTAATATTATTGGTAAGACTGAATATAGATTAAAGGACAGAGTCTACAAACATTTATATGGTATTAGGAGAAAGAATCCAAATAATGCCTTTGGTTCACATATAGAATGGGGGAGAAATGTATTCAGTCCCAAATGATGTCTTATCTAACACAAGAAAACTACTAACCCCAATACAGCACAGTTTCCATCCCAGCCATAGTACTATCACTGCCCTCCTCTCCTTCCTAGACTCCGTCAACCTTGCATGCAATTCTGGCAAAATTGTTACCACACTTGACCTCTCCAAAGCCTTTGATACTATTTCCCATGCCCTACTCTTATCCCATCTCTCCTCTCTCAACCTCTCCCCTTCAACTATCGCTTGGCTCACTAGCTACCTCTCTGAAAGACTGCATGCTGTAAAGTGGAAAAGTTCATTCTCTTCCTTTCTACACACCCCTACTGGTGTTCCCCAGGGTTCTGTGCTTGGCCCCCTCCTGTTTAACATTTTCATAAATAACTTCCACCAGTTTCTCTATAATACCACACTAATCCAATATGCTGATGACTCGACTATCATTTGTTCAGCTTACTGACCTTCTTTTCAAAACTCAGTTAGCCTTCTCTAATACCAAATCATGGATGCATAGTAACCACTTTGCCTTAAATGCCAATAAAATGAAGCTAATGATTTTCACCCCATCCAAAAATACCAGTATAGACAAAAACTCTTTTACAATAACTGCTCAGAATAACATCCCTGTAGAAATAGTATCACATACCAAACTATTAGGTGTCATAATTGATGACACTCTAAAATCTGACATCCATATTCAAACTAACATAAAAAAAAAATCACCAAAAACTTGGTCTCCTGTTCAGATACAATCGGTACCTTTCCCCTTCTACCAGACAGACCTCTTATGTATGGTGCTCCCCTATTCACTAATCTTCAGCTTGGCTTATAGGCCAAGCTAGAAACCTGCTACAATAAAATCTCCAAATTTGCCACCAACTCCAGAAATATATCTCATCACTGTCTCTCTCTGTACTCTCTGCAATGGCTTGAACTTCCTAACTACCTCAAACTTATTAAACTTACTACCGCCCACAAGCTTATATTCCAACTTCCTAGCTGTCCCTCTCTGTCTACCTCCCTAACCCCATACATTCCCAACTGCCCATTTAGATCAGAGAACCATAACCTTTTAAAAATATATAAACCTTTTAGACACCCTGGCCTCCCAATACTATCCTGTTCCTTAGCTAAACTCTGGAATTCTCTTCCTGCCTCCCTTCAAAATATCCAAAGCCACTCAAACTTCAAATCTCTTCTCCAGTCTCACCTATTTTCAAAGTGGGAATGTTCCTGTTCCCCATCTACATAACTCCTTAATACCATCTCCCAACATCATATACCAGCTACTATAGTGCTCTTTTACTTTATGCATCTACTTCCTCTCTCTTACACTTGTTAACACCTCCCAGAACCCACTCCTTTCTCCACTATAAACCATCCTTACTACACCTTTCTCTCTCTCTTCAGATATCTAACTCTGAATTAAAAAAAAAGGAGTATCTATACTTGGTATATACTACTTAGACTATATAATCACATTTACACCTTGTAAATATTACTTAGACTATATAATCACATTTATACCTTGTAAATATTACTTAGACTATATAATCACATTTATACCTTGTAAATATTACTTAGACTATATAATCACATTTATACATTGTAAATATTACTTAGACTATATAATCACATTTACACATTGTATATATTACTTAGATTATATAATCACATTTATACCTTGTAAATATTACTTAGACTATATAATCACATTTTTACATTGTATATATTACTTAGACTATATAATCACATTTACACATTGTAAATATTGCTTAGACTATATAATCACACTTATACCTTGTAAATATTACTTAGACTATATAATCACATTTTTACATTGTATATATTACTTAGACTATATAATCACATTTACACATTGTAAATATTACTTAGACTATATAATCACATTTACACATTGTAAATATTACTTAGACTATATAATCACACTTATACCTTGTATATATTACTTAGACTATATAATCACATTTATACCTTGCAAATATTACTTAGACTATATAATCACATTTATACCTTGTATATATTACTTAGACTATATAATCACATTTATACCTTGTAAATATTACTTAGACTATATAATCAAATTTATACATTGTAAATATTACTTAGACTATATAATCACATTTACACATTGTATATATTACTTAGACTATATAATCACATTTATACCTTGTATATATTACTTAGACTATATAATCACATTTACACATTGTAAATATTGCTTAGACTATATAATCACACTTATACCTTGTAAATATTACTTAGACTATATAATCACATTTTTACATTGTATATATTACTTAGACTATATAATCACATTTACACATTGTAAATATTACTTAGACTATATAATCACATTTACACATTGTAAATATTACTTAGACTATATAATCACACTTATACCTTGTATATATTACTTAGACTATATAATCACATTTATACCTTGCAAATATTACTTAGACTATATAATCACATTTATACCTTGTATATATTACTTAGACTATATAATCACATTTATACCTTGTAAATATTACTTAGACTATATAATCACATTTATACATTGTAAATATTGCTTAGACTATATAATCACACTTATACCTTGTAAATATTACTTAGACTATATAATCACATTTATACCTTGTAAATATTACTTAGACTATATAATCACATTTACACCTTGTAAATATTACTTAGACTATATAATCACATTTGCACATTGTATATATTACTTAGACTATATAATCACATTTATACCTTGTAAATATTACTTAGACTATATAATCACATTTATACCTTGTATATATTACTTAGACTATATAATCACATTTATACCTTGCAAATATTACTTAGACTATATAATCACATTTATACCTTGTATATATTACTTAGATTATATAATCACATTTACACATTGTAAATATTACTTAGACTATATAATCACATTTATACCTTGTATATATTACTTAGACTATATAATCACATTTACACATTGTATATATTACTTAGACTATATAATCACATTTATACCTTGTATATATTACTTAGACTATATAATCACATTTACACATTGTAAATATTACTTAGACTATATAATCACATTTATACCTTGCAAATATTACTTAGACTATATAATCACATTTACACATTGTAAATATTACTTAGACTATATAATCACATTTATACCTTGTAAATATTACTTAGACTATATAATCACATTTACACATTGTAAATATTACTTAGACTATATAATCACATTTATACCTTGTATATATTACTTAGACTATATAATCACATTTATACCTTGTAAATATTACTTAGATTATATAATCACATTTATACCTTGTATATATTACTTAGACTATATAATCACATTTACACATTGTAAATATTACTTAGACTATATAATCACATTTACACATTGTAAATATTACTTAGACTATATAATCACATTTTTACATTGTATATATTACTTAGACTATATAATCACATTTACACATTGTAAATATTACTTAGACTATATAATCACATTTATACCTTGTATATATTACTTAGACTATATAATCACATTTATACCTTGTAAATATTACTTAGACTATATAATCACATTTATACCTTGTATATATTACTTAGACTATATAATCACATTTACACATTGTAAATATTACTTAGACTATATAATCACATTTACACATTGTAAATATTACTTAGACTATATAATCTCATTTACACATTCCCCGGGATTCATGAAGCCCGGCGCAAGGCCGGTGTAAGGCCTGCGCCGGCGGTGCAGTGAATAGTCGGTGTAGTAGCACCATATGCATAGTAATGAGAGTGCGCCGCAACCACAGACACGTGCGTAGTGTACGTGAGCGAGCCCAAGTAGGATGCGTCCGGAGGCATGGCTAAGCCGGTAGGCGATGAGCAACCTAATGTGCTGACTGCCACGGTCCGCCCATAATAGTAATGGCAGCAGCCAGGGCCCGTGCAGAATGAAACGCACGTAGAGTATGCAACATAGTACCCGTCCCAACAAAACGGAGAAGCAAATACAACCCACGAAGCCCTACGTGTACCCGTCCAAGGAACAAAGGATACGCGTAACACCGTGTTTGTCCCGCAATGCACCGTCAGTGGGCATACCCAGAGAAGGTGTACCGCAGCATGTCAGCGAGCCGCACCGACATAGGAGTAGCGACTAAGGTTACCACCTGTCCCACTTTGCGAGGGGCAGTCCCTCCATGGGCAGTTGTGTCCCGATAAAAAATATTAAAAACGGCAAATGTGCTAAGATTGTAGGACATAATGATATCCCGTATTTAATGTAATGGCTGCATGAAATGGTTATTTCCGTAAGTGAAATACCTAAATGTCACAAGAAACAGAATAAGCAACCAAACTGCTACAACAATAAGCTTTTATTTAGGCAAACAAGTGAAGTTCTATGCTATATAGTGACCGTGGGTATGTGTCGGCCTGTAAAATCTGATGTGAGTCCCGAAAATGTCCCACCTTGGCCACCGGAAAAGGTGGCAACCCCAGTAGCGACATGGGCATGGTCACCAGGGTCACCAGCTGTCCCACTCCACTATGGACAGTCCCTCATTGGACAGATGTGTCCCGCCAAAGATCGAAAAACTGGCAAATGACCTGAGATTCCCTGCCAAAAATATTCCCGCAATATACCTGAAATAGTAGCATAAAATATATATTTTGTATATGAAACACATACATGGCATAAGAAACTGAATAAGGAACCCAAACGCTAACAGAATAAGCGTATATTATGGCAAACAAGTGAAGTTCTGTCAACTCCACTTGCTGTGGGTATGTGTTGTCCTGCAAATTCCGATGTTTCCACAAAAGATGTCCCACTATGGGCATTGGAAAAGGTGTCAACCATAATGGTCACAAGCAGTAGTGAGAGCACACAGCCGGGTAGCTGTGTCGACATAACAACAGGAAGGAACCAAGATACCTAAACACAGGCAAACATGTGCATAGCAACATGTCCCACACCCAGCAACGTGTTTGTCGCATACACAGGACGGCGATGTCTAAGTGTAATATCCAGAAGCAGGACCCATGCATGCAGATGTAATACACAATAGCCCCATTGTAGCATGTAAGTCCCACCCATGTACGCCTGTGCACCCAAACCAGCTAGCATCCTTGTGCAGCTACACACCTACACACAATGGGCATACCTGAAATGTGGTAAGAAGTATTGTGTTAGGCAGTGCCACGCGGGCAAATATGTACCCCACATGTCACCAACCCACCTCAGGTACAGATATGGAAATGGCTGCATGTGAATGTGTCTGCAGAATGTGTACATCCCGCATGTGGTATGTACCCGTCCAAACCATATAGGTTTGCACACGCCACGGTGCACATAACTGTACACATGTGGGACAAGTCGGGTTGTTGAACCAACGCATCGATGATTAGCTATGCAGAGAAGTCAAACACATATAGCGGAACATGTGCCTACCAAACAGGACGTCCGAACAGGGTGCCACAGGCACAGAAGGGGAAGGTGGGACATCACATGTGGAGAGTAGCGTTGCCGGACGGCCAAATACACACGGTCAAGGTAAAGGACGGAACAACATGCATATGGCCGGATGGATGTTGTTAGAAATATATATATAGAAACTCATATGAAGTGCCAGTTTAGAAGCAAAATACTATATAATGCATTGAATTGTACCGTACAATATGGCAGTAGAAATGATCATGCATGTAATTGGTGAAGCTTAGCAGCAGTGTGATCGAACTCTGACCGTGGCAGTAACCAGTACAGCAGGCTTATGTCTCTCAGCATTAATTATCTGCTGTGTTACAGAAAAATAAATGTATGTACATGCATAACATCCTCCCTTCCCCTGAGGAGGATGGCCTTGTGAGCTCTATCGAAGATAGAGTACAACTCCTTACCAGAGAGACAAAGGAACGTATTAAGAAATGAACTGACTATTGTATCGGAACAGTCCAGGGCCTTGAAACAGCTACAATTACAGAAGGACACTGTAATTGACCAGGTGCCTTGCAAGGCTGTGTTATTCTCATGGGAAAACATTTTAAAAGCATGACCTCAGCACCCACGTATGTATAGACTATTGCGGACCATAGTGATGGAAATGCCCTGTGACCAACCACGTCAGTAAGGTGGGCAAAAGCTGATTGTAAACACTATATAAAGAAATTGCTTACTGTATAGAGTCAGACAAAACTCTCATACTTGGACTGTATATTATTTTGCCTGCCTGTGTACACTACTAAAACATTGTGGACCCGAGCTTCCTGTGTTATCGACTGTCACCTAGAAAAGCCTACTGATTTAAACAGTCTTGTTTTAGCAACTTATTTGACATTGTGGTCCTTGTCATCCGGAAATCCCTTGGTAAGCTACAGGTCAGACTGCATGGGTGGTTAGACATCTGCGCAGGAGAATTTGCCTAAATGGTCCATCTGGAGTGAAAAGACCTCCGACTGAATTGTTGTGTGTAAAGAGGCTGTCCACTGTCTGATCTGTGGCTGAAAAGCGGAAAACTGGATCCCAAGAAGAAAACGTGCAGTCATAAACAGGAGGCTCAGGTAAGGAGGGTTTGCCTCTTTGTCTCTATTGTAGATCAGGGACCAGACTACATTGTGTTTCTGTTAACAGTTGTGATAGCAGGTCGAAGACCAATCCAAGTAGTTTTAAATCTGGACATAGATCAGGGGAACACAGAGTAGAGTAAATAGTCATTGTAGACACTACAGTGGATACAGGGAAGGAGATACCACGTGGTACGAGAGAAGGGTTACGTAACAGTCGTGTAGAGGATATGGGAGATTAGTGCACAAACAGATCATGTGATCTGCGTTTGACGGGTGACGTGAAGTATATGCAATTGCAGAGAGCACATAATGTGAGATATTCTGCAAAATGGGGTAATAAATATGACATTGATGGTATATTAGACAAAATATCATTACTGAAACATTGGAATCACTGAAAATGTGGTGCAGATGTTCTAGGGTAACCACCTGTCCCACTTTGTGAGGGACAGTCCCTCTCTGGCCAGTTGTGTCCTGCAAACAAACTGAACAAATGGCAAATGTCCTGATATTTTAGGACAAAGATTTCTCAGATATCTTCTTAAATGGTAGCATAAAACAGTAATTTTGTATCTGAAACACCAAAATATCATAATAAACAGAATAAGCAACTCAAATGCTACAAGAATAGGTTGCTCACCTGGCAAAAAGTGAATTGCTGTCCTTAGTACTGGCCGTGGGTATGCTTTGCCCTGCCAAATTACACGTTCCTAACAGTAATGTCCCACTTTCTGCATTTGAAAAGGTGGCAACCCTAAGATGTGCAGGTGAAAAAACAGCGACAATTGGGTATCCGTCAAGCACATAGGTGGGTTGAGGTAGTGAACCGAAGGGAACAGAACACTAGAAATGCGAAAGCATCATACGTACACAAAGAAGATAATAATACAGTAGTAGCGACAGACCCCCCCACCCCCCTACCACCTCCGATACCACATCCAGGATATGAAGCGGGAGGGCAGGCTAGTCCCCCCCACGTTATCCTGTGGCAACAGAGGTATCACAACGACCAAATGTAAGAGAAGCTATTGAAACCACATCCCGAACTCGTAACATACCTAGGGACACTCAAGTAAGAAGACAGTCACTAGAACAGAGTGAGGATATCTGTCAATTAATTGAAGTACCGAACCCTCATGCAGGACAGGAAGGCCAGGACCCAACTCCTTTAGTGTATAGACCGTGGACACCAGAAGATATCTGTAAAGTCACAGAGGGAATTCCCCATCTACAAAGTAATCACTATTCACCATGCAATACCCCTGTATCATCTGATAGAAAAGCAAAGGGGGAATGGCGGATGGTACAGGATTTACAAGCTGTAAATCATGTAATAATACCTAGGGTACCGATGGTGCCAGACCCACACA